>NC_085930.1:85204242-85507272 GCF_028885625.2 Pongo pygmaeus
ACATCAAACTACATTGTTTGAATCAAAAGTTACCTGCTCTGCTACTTTGCCTTTATGTGATTTTCAGTGACTTTGTAATCAGAGGAAATCTAAGTATATTTACAGCAAACACCAATGACATTGGTTTTTTTGTTGGTTTCTTTGCTTCCCAAGGCCGAGAATAAAATGTGGGAGAAACTAACCAATGAGTGAAAATGTGGGTAGTGATGACTCGACTCTATCTTGAAAGGCCAAGCAGAGCTTTGGTGAGCCAGGTGAAAAGTCGAGCGGTGTCACTTGGGAATGACTCAGAAACCAATCTTTTTGGAAATAGAAAATTGGGAACTGGGGGTGCACAGCATGTTGGAAGAACTGGTGCTTTTTTATACTTTCATTGCACTCAGAGTTGATGAATCCTAAATACTCTCCTTTGGGTTAGCATCGACAGTTTTATCTCCAAAAGAGGAGATACTCAACATATGAAGGTGGCATCCCTGTTGCTCGCCGCTCCTCAAGCCCTATATATCTTCAGGGATTTAATGTGAAAGAAACCTACATCTGTGTGCTTGGAAAGATGCCATAGAAGCAACTTCCCTCTGAGAATGCTGTCGACTTCTCTCATCACCCACGAAGTCAGTATCTAGCTTCTTTCTGTAGGAGGCCAATTCCAAATGCAGTTTCCAAACACCTGCCACTGCTGTTCTTTGATTTCACTCTCAAATGCCATAGCGGGGAATCTGTTCAAGCAATCACCACCCCAGCTGATAACCCACAGAAATATCAGCTGCTGGATAATCTGTATGTATTCTTCCATCCCGTTATGTTTTGTGGAGGTACAGTGATATTCAGCAAAGCCAGACTCAGCAGTGAGCAATGATGAACAGCAGGGACCTCCTGGCTTGAATTCCACCATTACCATTGCTTTTCTGCCAGTTTCGGTCTTTTCTTCTTCCTCATATTTCCCTCATTTTTTCTTGTCAGTAAAATGGGAATTTATTTAGTGCTCTAGACATTAAAAATTAGAGTGAGACCAAAGACAAAAAAGATACAAGAAGATGTATGTATGCCCTATAACCTTTGCTTCATTAAAAAAATAAGGTCCTTCTGGTATAGACAGTTTCAAGACCTTTGTAATCCTGGAAGTTCCAGTATAAAAGCACTCATGAATTATTATTATGCTGCTTAGAAATGTATGGCTTTTTCAATCTACAGATTCAATGCAATTCCTGTCAAAATACCAATGACATTCTTCACAAAAATAGAAAAAAAAATCCTAAAATTTGTAGAAAACCATGAAATACCCTGAAAAGCCAAAGCAACATTGAGCAAAAAGGACAAAACTGGAGGTATCACACCACCTGACTTCAAAGCTATAGTAACCCAGACAGCATGGCATTAGTATAAAAACAGACACATAGGCCAATGAAATACAATACAAAACCCAGAAATAAATCCATCTATTTACTTCAACTGATTTTCAACAAAAGCACCAAGAACATACATTGAGGAAAGAACATTCTCTTCAATAAATGGTACTGGAAAACTATATTAGACTAAAAAGCTTTTGTACAATAAAGGAAACAATCAACAGAGTAGAGAGAGAAGCTATAGAATGGGATAAAATATTTGCAAACTATTTATCAAATAAGGAACTAATATCCAAAATATATAAGGAACTCAACAGCAAAAAATAAAAAAATAAAATTAAATAACCTCATTAAAAAATGGACAAAATATCTGAATAGAAATTTCTCAAAAAAAAAGATATACAAAAGGCCAGCAAATAAATGAAAAAATGCTCAATGTCACTAATTACCGGGGAAATGCAAATCAAAACCACAATTACATATCCTCTTATCCCAGTTAGAACAGCTACTATCAAAAAGACAAAAATTAACAAATGCTGGCAAGGATGCAGAGAAAAGGGAACTCATACATTATTAGTGGGAATGTAAATTAGTAGAGCCATTATGGAAAGCAGTATGGAGATTCCTCACAAAACTAAAAATAGGCCAGGTGCAGTGGCTTATGTCTGTAATCCCAGCATTTTGAGGGGCCAAACAGAGAGGATCACTCAAGACCAGGAGCTCAAGACCAGACTGAGAAACATAATGAGTCCTCATCTCTACAAATAACAAAAAATTAGCCAGGTATGGTAATGCGTGCCTGTAGTGCTAGCTATTTGGGAGGCTAAGGTGGGAGGATCACTTGAATCCAGGAGTTTGAGGCTACGGTGAGTTATGGTTGTACCACTGTACTCCAGCCTGGGTAACATAGCTACTAGAAAAAGAGAAAAAAAAAACACTAAAAATAGAATTACCATATGATCCAGCAATCCTGCTACTGTGTTACTTATGCAAAGGAAAGAAAATCAGTATACTGAATATCTGCACCCCCATGTTTATTTCAGCACTATTCACAATAGCCAAAATAGAGAAGCAACCAAAGTGTTCATCAATAGACGAATGGATAAAGAAAATGTGATACACAACGGAATACTCTTCAGACATAAAACAGAATAAAATCCTGTCATATGCGGCAATATGAGCCTGGAGGACATTATGTTAAGTGAAATACATCAGGCACAGAAAGATAAATACCACATGTTCTCACTCATATGGGGGAGCTAAAAAAGTTGAGCACATAAAAGTAGAGAGTAGAATTGTGGTTATTAGAGGCTTATAAGAGAAGCAGGGAGAGGAGGATAGGGAGAGGTTGATTAAGAGATACAAAATGACGGTAGATAGGAGGAATAAGTTCTAGTGTCCTATAGTAGTGTAGGGTGACCTTAGTTAGTAATTATTTATTGTTTATTTTCAAGTATCTAGAAGAGAGTTTGAATGTTCCCAACACAAAGAAATGATAAATGTCTGAGGTGATAGATATGCAAATTACTCTGATTTATCACTGCATACTGTACACTTGCATCAAAAATATCACACTGTATCCTATAAATATGCACAATTATTAAGGGTCACAACTAAAAATAAAAGGAAAAAATGTATGGCTTTTCCATTCTATAGAGACAGAAAATAGATTAGTAGCTACTTGGGCTAAGGGTAAGAAGAGACAGTAACTGCAAAAGGGCATGAGGAACCTTTCTAGGATGATGGAAATGCTCTAAAGCTGAGTGTGGACATGGCTGTACCCTCTGTAAATTTATTAAAAGTCATTAAATTTTACCTTTAAGATAAGTGGATTCTATGGTATATAAATTATATCTCAATAAAGCTGTTAGCAAAAATCAAATAGATTAAAGCATGGGTAGATTGACAGATATGTGCTAAAGCAAATATAATAAAAGGTTAATTGTGTAAGCTATGTGTTGGTAATGAGTTGTTCATTTGTTCAATTTTCTACCTTTTTGAGTATTTAAATGTTTATAATAAAATGTCAGAAAAAATACATGTGTACAAAAATTTGTATCTCTATGCTTGGTGGAAAGGATGGACCTTTCACTTCGTATATCCCGTGTAAATACAGGAACATATACATGCATTTAAATAAACAAAAAATGTAAACATATAAAAGCCCTCATTGTCTTTGATAAAAATACACTAAATATGACTAGTGATTAAGGAGGGCACTCAGTAAATAATGAATGAATGGTAATTAAATAGTTATTTATCTGTTTGAAAAATGGGCAAAAGATCTGAACATTTATTTCTCAAAAGAAGACATACAAATGGTCAACAGGTGTACAAAAATATTCAACATCACTCATATCAGAGAAATGCAAATGAAAACCACAATGGGATATTGTCTCACCCCAGTTAAGATGACTTTTATCAAAAAGACAATAAATAACAGATGCTGGCAAGGATCTGGAGAAAGAGGAACCCTCATACACTGTTGGTGACAATGTAAATTAGTACAATCACTATGGAGAACAGTATGGAGGTTCCTCAAAAAATTAAAAGTAGAAGTACTATATGATTCAGCAATCCCATTGCTCGTTGTATATCCAAAGGAAGGAAAATCATTATATTGAAGAGATATCTGCACCCACATGTTTATTGCAGAACTATTCACAAGAGTCAAGATATGAAATCAACCTAAGTGCACATCAATAGATGAATGAATAAAGAAAATGTAGTACATATACACAATGAAATACTATTCAGCCATGAAAAAGAATGAAATCCTGTCTTTTGCAACAACATGGATGGAACTGGAGGACATTGTGTTAAGTGAAATAAGCCAGGCACAGAAAGACAAACGCGGCACATTCTCACTTATATGTGGGAGCAAAAAAAAAAAATGGATTTCATGGAGATATAGAATAGAATGACAGTTATCAGAGTCAGGGAAGGTTCATGGAGGGGGCAGCAGGGGGATGAAGAGAGGTTTGTTATGGGTACAAAAATATAGTTGGATGGAATAAGATCTAGTGTTTGGTAGCACATAGAGTGGCTATAGTTAACAATAATTTATTATATATTTAAAAATAACTAGAAGACTAGAATTGGAATGTTCCTAACACAAAAAATCATAAATGTTTGAGGTGACGGATATCCCAATTATACAGATTGGATCATTACTTACTGCATGCTTGTGCTAAAATATCACATGTACCCCATAAACATGTGCAACTCTTGTGTATCCATAAAAGTAAAAAATAAAAATTAAAAAAAAAAGTTACTTATTAAGCCATCACCATAGGTCCTGTGCTATTCTAAGGATTTTACTTACATCATGACATTTACTTGTCATAAACAGCTGTTTGAGGCAAGCATTATATATCTCTCCATTATATAGATGAAGAAACTGAGCCTTAAGGGGGTTAAACTACACATGTAAGTAAAGAAACTGGAATCTGAAACAGGTCTGACATCAAAGAATTGACAACTATGTTTCATTCTAATGAATGCACGTTGAGAGCTGTTCATATCACAATGATCACAATCTAATTAGTCTAATTTCTTCTTCCCACCTACCAAAAAGTAATGATTAACCATGTGAAGAAAACATCAACTATGTTATAATCATCTTGGCCATGCTATAGTTCCAGCCTATGTTTCCATATTTCTCATTTCTACATTAGAAAATTATTTTGCATCATTTGCCAAAAAAAAGCCCACCCCAAAACAAAACAGTGCCTTGTGCTACTTCTTTGATTACGTTGGGATTTTTAAAATCCCATCTCAACCACAAACCAGTGAAAATGGTTGAGCAATGACATTTTAGACAGTAAAGCAGCTATTTTTTCTGTTTTAGAATAAGATAGCAATAATTTCTATTTTTCACGTAGCATATAAGGATTTCTTATATATGTTTATTTCACAGAGGTAAGATTCTTATTTTTGAACGTTGTAAAAACATGAGAAAGAGCAATAGCAGATCTTAGTTATCTGCTTGACTGCCAATGAAGAAAATCAGTGAGGAAATACTCACTATGACTTCCAAATCTACTCCAACACAAAATGCTGCTAAGACTATTGTGCCTATCTGGTTCAAAAATCACAAGTCCATAGCCAAGATTTCTTGAATTTGATGAAAATGAAGCCTCCTGTTTTTTAAAAGTCGAGCCAGATGCCATATTTGGAGGGGGCAGATGGTGGGTGGTCAGGGAATCAGAGAAGTGAGTGGAAAACCATCTTGGGCAGAATGAATTCTTCAAGAGCAATCTTTGCTCTTTAAATCCCTCCCCCAGTGTCCCTTTTTTCTCCTACTTTCTCCCAAATTTCTTCCTTCAGCCTTCACTTAACCTTAAGTATTTGAGCAAGGGCTCAATATAGGTGGAGGAAGGGTGCCATTCTCATCTATTTCACTTGCAAGTTCAACACCAGATGAGATGTGGTTTTATTCCAGTCTTGGCGTATTTCCCAAAGCTGGTTTTACTAAGAAGCAAAGAATTGTTGCTTTTAAGTCCATTAAACTTGTGTACATTGAGAACTAGTAAATTCTAAACTATGTGCTAGGCACCCGGACTTCAGAGACAACAGGTAATAAACCTAGTTCTTGAAACATTCATAGTATAGTAGGAGAGATGGACAAGTAAGCAAATCAATAACTAAGCAGTCGAGCAGGAGTAAATGAAACAAGTAAAAGTACATGGCCAGATGGTACTGCTAGAACAGAAAATATACAGTAATAATGTATTTTCTGCAGAAATATTTTTGAGCCTGATTATCATGCCAGACATAGCAGTTGATATTTATAGAGGTCTGCCAGGTATGGTGGCATGCACTTGCAGTCCTAGCTACTTGGGAAGCTGAGATGGGAGGATAGCTTGAGCAGGAATTTGAGGCTGCAATGGGCTTTAATCGTGCCTGTAAAAGCCACTTCACTCCAGCCTGGGCAGCATAGCCAGACCCCATCTCTAAAACAAATTAATAAACAAAAATATAAAAATTAGGAAAAAGAACAGTATTTATAGAGGGCTTACAATATGCCAGTTGATGTAATGATGCTTTCCATGCATTATCTTGTTTACTCTTCATGATAACTCAATGAGTAAGTACTTTTATTCTCCCAGTTGTCACAGATGAGCAAACCTCAGATGCATCTGCCGAAACAGCCTGTGTTCTATCTTTCCATCCTGAGGGCTCAGCTACAAGCTACTTATGCACTTGTCAACCTGTCTCCAAGTTGCACCCTTGGCTGTTTTCTCCACAAGGTAGCTTCCAAAATAAAGTATATGCTCTACTCCAAGTTACGGCCAGTGATAAAATATTTCCTTCTGGGGAATCACTTTTAACTTATAATGTGCAGACCTTGCTCCATGGAGCATCTGTAGTGGGAAAAAAAATCATTTTAATAAAATGAAAAGCCCCAGATGCTCCCAATATTGAGTGATAAATTCACACCCTGTTTGGGAATTCACCACAGATTCAAGCCAGATCTGTATAGAAAAAGTTAATTTCTCTGACCAAAGTTGGGAGAAAAAAGCCAACACTCTATTCCATAATATATAAGGGGTCAGCATTATATTTTCCATCTTCTATTCAGCCTTTCATTTAATTCCTCCCTTTGCATTTTGCAGTCTTTTGTGATTCAGTATTTCCTCAATATGCCTGTGTGGAGCCTTCCTACACGGAAAGTGGCATTTTGAGTTTGAAGTACTCATATTCCAGGTTTACCTAGAGGATGGACATAGGATGTCACCAACTTGGCAAGGCTTTGAAGGGCCTGGCTGAATTCCAGCCCCCATAATTATGTTCTAATCTGTCTTGATTCCCTTTCCTCATTTTTCATGTAATGTTCTCAACACAGCCCAAACCATAATTTCATTGCTTTTTAGCAGGAAGGGAAATTAATGGATGTACTCTGAGATTATCTAATGACATATGATTTATTTTTAGTTCTATTCCTGTTAGACGAAACCTAAACAGAGATTGCTAGGACACAAGTTAATCCACATTCAAGAAATACAAATTTTTATGTGAATATTTGCATACGCTAGAAATATTTGCCTTGTGTTAAAAAACAAAAAACAGACATTTTGAGATGTTTAAGGACTAATCAATCCACCCCAGTAACAATGACTGCTTGACTCTTGGCTTTCAGCAGCTCATTGTTTCATTTGTGTGCATCTGGGCTCCCTTATAATAGTAAATGTTCTCTAGAAGACAGAGGCCAAATCAGCTTCTCTTATGTGCCCCACAATCCTTCGGCCAAGGCTGCATACCCTTTACTCCTCTGAACTGCTAGTCAGCTTCCTGGTGGCGCTCATTGCTGGTTGCTACCTTTTGTAAGATTTGTCTTCCCAAGCTTGTGCTTGGCAGATGTGGTAGGGAGAAAAAGCACTGGCATCAGGATGGGGGCTCAGCTGGGAAGTGACCAGGCTCTGAGAACTATTGGTTCTCTGACTTGAGCCAAATCACTTCTGAGCTTTCGTTTGTCTGACTTCAAAAGAAAGCTAATAATTCATGCTCTGCCTACATCTCAGGGCGGTTGAGAGTCTTGAGTAGTATAATATACATGAAAGTACCTTGTAAAATATGTTATACAATGAACGTTAATATGAAGAAGAGGAGGGCAAGCAATGATGAGGCTGCCCCTCCCCATTCAGATTAGGTCCTTGAGGCCAAGGAGAATTTATCTCAAGTTTTATTTTCATTAACTGCTTGTGTCTCTTATATTGGAACTTCACCAAAAGGCATGACAGACACGGGAGTATGTGAGAGTGGAGTGGAGAGGAGGGCAGTAAATATTTTGAATTGACAATTCACATATGCATATAAAATGATGTCCCTAAGAAACATGAGAGTCATTCATTTGAACATGAAGCACAGTGGTGGAAAACCTATGATTGTGATAATATGGTTGTTTCTCTCCCTTTGTTAATAGGCATGAAAGCATATCAGACACTTTGGAGCACATCAGCCTGCCCATGAGTGAATAGCATTGGCATATGGCACAAAATCATTTTATTTTCAGTTATACCCTGACCCCTTGTTTTTAATTGTCTGATCAAGAAGCTCTAAGGAACAGTGGGAAAGGCAGACCCTTGAGACTGAGAAAATCACAAGACTTTTCCATCAATCAGTCGGTCTTTCTTTGAACAAGTAAACTGAACTCTGAAAATGGGACCTGAATTTCAATTCTGCTAATGACTGCATGCTGCAGGAATATTCTGTTTTGTGAAATATGACTCTTTAACATCATGTCTCAACTACAGGCTATAAATTTATGTATAACAAAATCTTATCTCTCCATATTGATGGTTTTCAAAGTGTTTTCATATGGATTATTTTTTTTGATGCTTACAGCAAACCTGAGATAGAGATATTGTTATTGTTTCATTTTCACAGATAGGTTATCTGAGACTCAGAGACTTCAAAAAACATGCTCAAGATTACACAATTTTCCAAGTAAGAATAAAGACAAAGAAGAATTTAAGATGTGGAAATTCAAGCTTAGAGAAGTGAAATACCTTGCCTGATGTTTCATAATAAGTAAATAATAGAGACAGGACTTGAACCTGAGGAGTCTGACTCCACTCTGGCTACCTACTCTGCATGTTGGGTACGTGATTCAGGGCCTGGCACATAGTAAGTGCTCAGGAAATACATATTTCCTATGACTATCGGTATCCACACCTTGTGGTAGGGAGGGCAGACAAGATGAGAGGAGACATGACCTCTCCAAGGTTGCCAGCTGGCCTTCCTTCTGTGGCACCATATTTCCACCACAGGCAGGAATTATTAGGTAATTTATTTTGACTCTTGCTCTCTATGGATTCCTTTGGTGTGGGTAAATTTATTTTAAATAGATGACCCTATAAAAGTTGCTACGAATAAATGGGCACAAGTTCCGATTAGACATTGCAGGTTGTTGAAAACTTCCCATTCATGTCTCCTCTTGACATGAGAGTACATTAGTCTTAAACGCAGGGAAATAAACTAACGCTGAAACAAGTAATAAAGTGCCATGAGCCAGCCAGGTGTGGTGGCTCATGCCTGTAATCCAAGCACTTTGAGAGGCTGAGGCGAGTGGATCACGAGGTCAGGAGTTCAAGACCAGCCTGGCCAACATGGTGAAACCCCCGTCTCTACTAAAAATACAAAAATTAGCCATGCGTGGTGGTGTGCATCTGTAGTCCCAGCTACTCGGGAGGCTGAGGCAGAAGAACTGCTTGAACCCGGGAGACAGAGGTTGCAGTGAGCTGAGATCCCGCCACTGTACTCCAGCCTAGGTGACAGAGAGAGACTCCATCTCAAAAAAAAAAAAAAAAAAAAAAAAAAAAGTGCCACAAGCCAAATGTTTTGGAAAAGTCAAACAGCAAGGGAGGCAATCACAGGCCCACACCTCCTGGCTCGTAACCCCCTCCCCAACTAAAAGTCTAGAATCTCCTTTTGCTCTTATTGACTATTTATATGAGCTAAAAGTATTTTAGAAGTTGTTTGGTGTAAATGCCTAATTTAAAAGATGGGGAAACTGAGGCCCAGAGCAATGAAAGGAATTGCCGTAAATGAGAGCCTATGATCCTCAGCCAGGAGGGCGACTCTGATCACTAGCCTCTCTGTCCAGTGACCTTTGCTACCAACTGTGTATGGTCCCTCAAATGAAAGGCCATAGGCTAGAAAGCTTTCAGGAAACAAACACACTTCTCCAGGTTAATAAACCTCTAATTTCTGGATTTCTAGAAAGCCAAAAATTTTGCCACAGAGACTAAGATGAGATTAGAAGCCCTTCGGCATAGGTTGCAAAAATTTTACAAACAGAAAATTAAAATTTATTAATTGACTGTGTTTTCCTCTGTCCGAGCCTGGGCCCTACAGAGCGGACAGATCAGTGTAACCCCTTATCCTTGAAGAAAAGCTAAATCAGCAGGTGTGTGGAGGGGGAAGGTCAGAGTGCTGAGGTGGAAGACACCCACTTGAAGGGCATGTCAGTACTCCTCTTAGTCTTAATTCTATCTTATAAAGATGTCTTAAATTTGCCTACATTTACTTTTATTTACCGAAGATAATTCATACATGCATTTAAATCTTTCTAAAATATTTTACATTTTATGTTGACTGTGAGAAGCAAACCAGAAAACATCAGTCAGGGAGGAAGAAATAACCCAACCCCACCAAATACTAGCAGTTTCTCACTACTTGCATGGTTGTTGGCTATAAAATCTGGGCTCAATAAATTTTATTCTCATTAACTGCATTCTAGATAAACAAAAAATCTGGATTAAGGTTTAGTCAAATTCATATACTTGATGTTGAAGTAGTCACATAAACATGGCTGTATAGCATTGCATTCAGTTTTAACTGCAGAAATTAAAATAAAGCATGGTGATTCCCAGAAGGCATTGATCAGTCACAGATTTCAGCCCATGATTGCTAATAACTTCAGGTGTGCCATAAATTACTTTTGTCCTGATCAGCATTCATCATGGCCCTGGATACATAGCCACTACTGAAAAGACCCTGCCACTTGTCTAAATTTCCTCATCCCAACAATGAACATGGGGAATAATCCCTTGAGTTGCTAAGTGTTTGACTTCCAAGGCTTGGAGGGTTTCCCACAGTTGCATATTATGCCTCTCTGTAGGTAAAATTCTGGGAAGGCTTACATTTTTATTAGAAGGACACGGTGATGACAAAAAAAAAAAAAATGGGCCTAACAGGCTTATGTGCATATAGGTGCAGACACATACATACATATATACGTACACACATACTCTGAAAAAAATTAGAAATTGTTTTAAGTTAGTTTTATTTCTATGACTTAGTTACCCTGGTTGTAAATATTCAATTATACTATTGAATAACACGGTGTATATAAAGTGTTTAACATAGAATCTGAAACATAGTAAGTGCTCATTTATTGAAAGGCGATTTTGAATGACAACTCCAGCTTGCTTATTGGCGGAGATTTCCTTTCAAGTATAAGTGGAAATATTGAGAGGCTTAATAAGCGATCTCAACCTTAAGTATGTTGGAAGTGTCTAAATAATCATTTAATAGGCCCTCAAGGAAATCACACTGATTATTTTGACAAGAAAGATGTTCACCCACCCTGAATACCTACCTAAGTCACCAAACTTGGCTCTGAAAGACTTGCTTTCTTCCAAAAAAGAAATCAAGCCTCAAAGCATTGTCATATTTGTGGGAAAAAAAATGCCATAATGAAGAATATTCAATAGAAAGTGATATTTTAAAAAACAATACTGGCCAGGCACAGTGGCTCATGTCTGTAATCCCAGCACTAGCAGTTTGGGAGGCTAAGGTGGGTGGATCGCTTGAGGTCAGGAGTTCGAGACCAGCCTGGCCAAGATGGTAAAACCCCATCTCTACTAAAAATACAAAAATTAACTGAGTATGGTGGCAGGTGCCTGTAATCCCAGCTACTTGGGAGGTTGAGACAGGAGAATCGCTTGAACCTGTGAGCCAAGGTCACACCACAGCATTCCAGCCTGGCGACAGAGTGAGACTCCATCTCAAAATAAACAAATAAATAAATAAAAATCATAATAATAAAAACAGTACTCTCCACCCTCCCCAAAAACAGACATATTAAGAAGTATGCTCAATGATCCTCCATTAGAAAATATGTTTAATCTGCCACACTGAGATAGAAGAAAGATCCTGTATAAATAAACTTGAGAAGTTAATTCAACGAAATTTATTGATCAAATAGATATTGAATACCTGCCAAGTAGAAACATAACTAAGCTAGTAACCCTGAAGGCAAGAGGAGGTGGATATATGAAGAAAAGTGGTCTCACTCTTCATACAACTCAGAAAATGTCAGAGACAAGCAGGTAAAAGACCAATTCTTATTTCCTTACTTTTAACTCTGAAAATAAAGATATATCAGAGGAGGAAATAGGAAGGACAATATAGTGCTTTCCTGTCTGGCATAAAATTCATCTTGTGAAAGGAACAATAACCTAACGGCAATGACATCAGATGAAGTTTGCGCTAAAGGGCAAGACAAACTATGTCAGCTGTTTTTTAGGCTTGGTTTTGTTCTTCTAAAACTGGGTGGCATTGCATGTGTTAACTTTTAACTTGTAAATCAGAACCACGATCATAAATAAGTCAGGCTTTCTCTTCCACTCCTCTCATCCTCAATAGAATTATGAAAGTATAATAAAATGAAAAAGTTAGAGGATTTTTGGTCTCTTCAGATCCAACAGTCATTCATCTTGAGGGAGTAAGCTCTCCACAGTTGACCCCAAAACACCTTCCAGGTGCCATTCCCTATTATATTTCAGTGTTCAACAAATACACCATGGATTTTCATTCTATTTCACAAACAAGTATCCAATTTTTGTGTTCAAATTATATTGCAAACTGTGATTGTTAGTGGTGTCTCTGAAGGGATTAAAAGAATCAAATAGCACAATCAAATCATATTTATTATAGATCATATTCATTGAGAATCGCCCCCACAGTACATTTGCTCATTCTGTTCTCTCTACCTAGATACCCTGCTAGTTGCAATACTATTGAACGTTGTTTGAAATGATTTTCAAAACATAAATATGCTTTTTCTCTTTTTACTTTCTGACTTTTTGGAAATTTTACCCCAGTTGTTCTAGTGTATCCATCTGTTTGAGGGTGAAAGAGGAGGAATATTAGGAATTTGGGAACAGAAACAATATTGGGAGAAAGGTAACTTTTTGCTTGTGACATTTAAAAAAATGATATTGTTGCAAAACAAGCACCTTACAAGCCACCCTATTTGCTTAAGAAAATATTTTCTAAGTTGTTGTATTTCTCATTTAATATATCAAGAGCCAATCTACTCTCTTATCACAGAGTTGTATGTAAGGAAGATCCAGATAAGAGGAGGAATAGGGGCAAACCCATCCCCCCCTTTTTAGACACTAAGAAATAATGGGAAGGAGAAAAGAGAAGGGAAGAACAGCAAAATTGGGTCCCAGTTTTCTTTATCCTAGGTCAAAGTCCAGTAAGAAAAGTTAATTAGATGAACAACAGTAATACTGAAGTCAACAAAAGAGTATTTGTTACTGGACCAAAATGGTCTACAGGCCACTTCCTGCACCAGTGGGAGGCCATAGTGAAGCAGAGGAGTGGCCAGAGGGAAGTCTTGAGGCTTTATGTCCCTGAGCTACACTTGTGTGACACATGGGACTTGAAGCCACTAAGGATGTGGTTGGAGGCTTCTACAGGGGTGCTGTAACAGAAGTAAGATCATTCTGTTTCTAGGAACATAAAGCAACCCAGTTCAGCCAGGTCTTGATGGAGATCACAGCCAATCCTCAGAGGCATCTGTGGTGCCAGTGGGGACAATCTGAGGATGAGTCTGCTAGGGAGCACCATGCACCCAGGGATGCTGAAAGAGATCTACTCAAGAATACTGTGAGTGACCCTTAGAGACAGCAGTGCAGCAAGAAAATGATGAAGGAATATTACACAGGAGCCAAAGAACACTGTGACTCAAAGACCACAATCCATCTTCTCCACAGAGACTGAGAGAGCCATACTCCTTTACCCACATACCTGATGGCATTTTGAAGAGTATCTTGGAGGCGGTGATGGAAATCTGAGATACTGATAAGTTTGTACAAGATTCTAAACTCCTTCAAAAGAAATGGTTTGAACTGACAGATTGGACAGAGCTGTAAATCGGAATAGACATCCATCAGTAGTTTTTTTTTTTTTTCTCTTCACTAATGAGTGGGTCTAAAGAACTTAGGGAGAAATAAGACCATATTAATTGTAGACAAATGAAAAGAACTGCACACTAAAGTTGTAATATGTGCTAAAGTTGTGAGCCTGCTTTTATCCCAGGCTCAGCATAAATGCCCCCTTATCTGTGAGATTTTATTTAGCTTGAATTAATCACTTTCTCATCTAAGTTCCACACGAGCTCACTTTAGAACTGGCTTCATTCAGGCTTGTTTTGCAGACAATCTTTATATATCTTTGTTAAAAAATTAAAAACTATTTGAGGACATCTATCCCAGTGATCATATAAATTTCACATCTTGAGTTAATGAACCAACTGAATTTAGAAGCTAAGTGACATTCTTTTCTAATTAAGAATGTTTTGTTTCAAAGGTCTAATCCATGCTCTACAGTTCATATTTCAACTTACACAATTAATTGGGGACCTATGAAGCTTATAAACCAATTTATCATATTAAAACCTCAAAGGATTGGAGACGACAA
Organism: Pongo pygmaeus; assembly: GCF_028885625.2. Lineage (NCBI taxonomy): Eukaryota > Metazoa > Chordata > Mammalia > Primates > Hominidae > Pongo > Pongo pygmaeus. The sequence goes on from NC_085930.1 coordinate 85,218,807, forward strand.
AACCTTCTTTTGTATTGTTTACTGATTATTGTCTAGCAACTGTTTTTATTGGCCTAATATGGATAAGGTCTCTTATTTTTTCTGGCAACAAACTATAATCTGCAAACATATAACCAGTGCTGAGACAAACTTGGTACCCATCCAGGACAGGCAGAATTTAAGATGCTCCCAAGGTTTCTGAACTTGGGTGTATACACCCTGTAAAATCTCTTTCCCTTGAGTGTGGGCAGCAAAAGTGATTATAATGAGATATCATTCCCTTGATTAGGTTACTAATCAGTTGAATTTGAGTTAATGAAAAGCAAGATTATCCTGGATAAATGTCAATCAGGTGAAATGTTTAAAAGGTGAAGCATCAGAGACATGTTCTCTGGAAGGCCTGGAAGAAAGCAAACAGCCCTATGTGAGAAAAGGGGGCCCCTTGAGTGCTACCTCTAGAAGCTGAGGGTGATCCCTGGCCAACAGCCAGCAAGAAAGCTGACTGGATGGGCCTGGATGTAAAGGCCAAACTAGAATATGAGTTTATAAAGACACCTGTGTTTATACACAACTGCTATTGGAAAAGGCCAAAAGATAGGGTAACAGAGTGCTAAAACATGACTTCTTAAGCGCTGTGAGTTCTAAACTATATTTTGATATTCAATTCAATGATGTCTATATTAGTAAACTATATACAAAAGTAGATCTAACTGCTCTAGGTTTTATTTTGTTATAGTTTTTGTCAAATTAAAATACTTTTAAAAAGTGTCTTTGGGTTATAAGGAAACTGTTCTGAAGGGGAATATAAATGCATTTCTCACTGTCAAGCTATGCCTAAGATTTATTTTTTTTAAGATATAATAGCTGTAGCTGTATTTCCCTAGTGATAAAAAGAAATCCCCTTAGTAATCCCTACAAAATCCTAAAAGGCTAAAAAGCAATGAAGAGGATTTCTAATGGTAAGTTATAAATCCTTTTAGAGAACATCTTGGTTTAAAATAATTTCAAAAAAAAAAAAGAATGCTTAGGAATTGAGTAGTACTATTTAGAAATCCTTCAGCAATATCAAGGACACTCAAAAGGATTTCACATTCAGAGCTAAGATGAAATGAACTTACATTTGTGATGGTCACGGATAGTACGAAACTAAAGTTATCAAAGAAACAACACTATGGTCTCTCAGAGCTTGATGGAAATTCAGTGGCCATTTATTCAGCTTAACCCAAGTCCAGACTCTTCTCTACATGGGTGGTAGCAAGGAATGATCTCATCACCTCATGAGTCAATGTGTTTCTCAGGTTAATTAAGCAGAAATTTAACTCAATGTAAATTTTGATCTTTCTTACAAGTTTTGTTCTCTGGCATTCCAGAGAAGAAGCTCTACCTTTCTTCTGTCTGGATGCTTTTCCAGTATTTGAAGGTAGCAGTTACTGGTATTAACTTTCATACACTGGATACCTATAGGACCAGGTATGAAATACAAACAGACATAAAGATATGAGATATAAAGACACAATGGAGTGGTGATCACTGTGAGACTGACGCCCCATCGACTCATTCCTCATCCCCACACCGTGACCTGGGAATCAATCACAAGCCAGAAATCTGGATTATCAAGAATAAGAATATACTCTCTTTTAAAAGCTGTAATTAATTAACCTACATATTAAGAAATTACATTTGATCCTTCTAAGTACATCATTACATCAAAACATGCTATAAAAATGGAGACTTTAGAGCATCGTTTATATCATAAAGCTGTTTGCCAGTCAATGCTGAGAAAAAAAATCTGAAATCAACATCTATTTAAATATAAATAAATGAAAATCTTGGGACCTTTCATCGAATTTCTGTAACTGTGACCTGAGAGGCTGGAATTTTCTACATTGAATTAATCCTGGAAAATTGAAACATCAAATCATGTGGAATGCCAATTAAATCTCCAGGAAACATATTGTGTAAAGATCCATTTGTCGTAAAGATCTGAAGACATGAGAAGTGCTTCAGATGCTCTTCCCAGGAAGGCACACAGCATATGGCATTTAGTATATAATTTCAGAGGTTCATCTAAACCTTTAAAGGTATTTATTTTATTCAAATCTAAATACCCTTCAATAATAATAGTGATGATAATAAAATCTAACATATTAGGCAAGAAAAAATAAATTTACTGTGAAAGCTAAATGAGATAGTAAGTGTGCTATCTCAGATTGTCTTTGTAAGAATGAAATAAATCAATACATATAAAGGGTTTGAAAAACACGTTATCTTAATTGTCATACCAACCCTCAAATTTAATAAAATATTTTAGAGCAGTATTAAATTTATAGAAAAATTATGAAGAGTACAGAGTTCCTGTATCCCCACACAGCAGTTTCCTCTATTATTAATGTCTTACATTAGTATTAATATGGTACACTTGTTACAATTAATGATTCAACTTCAATATATTATTAACTAAATAAAGTCCATGCCTTATTCAGATTGCCTTAGTTTTAACTTAATGTCCTTTTTTTCCCCCCTTTTCTAGGATCCCATCCATCCAGGATAATTGAGCCATCTGTCTCTTTAGTCTTCTTGGCTGTGACAGTTTCTCAAACTTTTTCTTGTTTTTTATGACCTTGATAGTTTTGAGAAGTACTGGTCAGATAATTTATAGAACATTGCTCAATTTATATTTATCTGATTTTTTTCCATAATCAGACTGGGATTATGGGTTTGGGGGAGGAAGACCACAGAGATAAAGTACGATTTTTATTTCATTATATCAAGTGTAGATAATATTAGGTTGGTGCAAAAGAAATTGCAGTTTTTGCCATTAAAAGTAATTAATAAATTACACTCAGAATAATGGTGAAAACTGCAATTACTTTTGTTCGTGTTAACTTGGCTGCGGTAATCTTTGCCAGGTTTCTCTATTGGAAAGTTATTCTTCCCCTCATCCACTTTTCCATCCTTTACACTTCGGAAGAAAGTCACAATGCAGAGTTCATACTTAAAGAGCAGAGAGTTGTGCTCTCCGTCCTTGAGGGTAGATTTTCAATTAAATTATTTGGAATTCTTCTGTATGTTAGATTTGTCTTTTCTCCTCCATTTATTTATTCGATCATTTCTTTATATCAATAAAGCCAATGGATATTTATTTTGTACTTTGGCTTATAATCCCATATCACTTTATTCATTTTGTTGCTCATTGCTCCAGTGCTGGCTCTTGGGAGCTCTTCAGTTGGTTCCCATGTCCCTTTGACTCTGCGATTATGGAGTGATGTCTTTTTTGAGCCTTTTCTTGCTTGCTGGTACTACAAGATGCTCCAGGCTCATCTTGTATATTTCCTGTCCCATTCTTAGAATTATCCAATTTTCCAAAAATCTCTGGTCTTTATAATTGAGTAATAGTATTGGAAACTATGATCTGGGCACTAAGTGTGCTCACTGCTATATCAAGGAAATATACGTGTGTAACAATCCCACATATGTACACATTTAACCCATGCTCCTGTGGAATACAACTTTATCAACCCAATCTTAGTGCTTATGCACAGTCTCATTTTCCTTTAGTTTTACAGACTACACATTTCCAAAATTACTGAAGTCAGCATTGTTTTCCCCCACTGCCTTCAGTGAAGGTGTTTTATATATTTTAATAGAATTAGGTTTTTTAGTCATATTCTGCATTCATCTGGGATTCCCCTGTTCTTGAAAATGTTTTTTTAAAATCTGCATACATTAAGGTCCACTGTATATGCATTCAAGTTCAATGGGTTTTGACAAATGCGTTTTGTCATATGTTCACAATTAGACTATTGTACAGAGCAGTTTTTCTGCTTTAAAAAAATCTTCTCTGCTTCACCTATTCAACCTTGCCTCCTCCTGAACTTCTGGCAACCACTAATCTTTTTACCTTTTCTGAAGTTTTACCTTTTCCAGAATGTTTTGTGGTTGGAATAATATAGTAGGTAGCCTTTTCAGATTGGCTTCTTTTACTTAGTAACATGCATTTAAGTTTCCTCCATGTCTCTCCATGGCTTGATAGCTCATTTATCTTTTTGGCTGAATAATATTCCATTGGATGAATGTACCACAGTTTGTTTATCAATTCACTGATTGAAGGACATCTTGGTTGTTTACAGTTTGGGATGTTTATGAATAAAGCCACTATGAACATGTGTGTGCGGGTTATTGTGTGGACATAGGCTTTCAAATCAGTTGGGTAAATAGCTAGGAGTGTGATTGCTGGATCATAGGGTAAGATTATGTTTAGCTTTGTAAGAAACTGCCAAACCGTCTTCTAAAGTAGCTATACCATTCTTTATTTCCATCAACAATGAGGTCCTGTTGTTCCACATTCTCGTCAGCATTTGGTATTGCCAGTTTTTAAGATTTTCGCCATTCTAATGGCTCATCGTCCCTTATCAGAAATGTGTTTGCACATATTTTCTCCCCAGTCATGGCTTGTCTTTTCATTCTCTTAACAACATCTTTCACAGAGTAGAAGTTTGTAATTTTTAATGAAGTCTAGTTTATTGATATTTTCTTTCATGGGTCATGCTTTAGGTGTTGTATCTAAAGACTTGTCTCCAAATCCAAGCAAGGTTACCTAGATTTTCTCTAACCCTCCATTTTTCAGAAATTATACACTTTATTTTTTCAGAAGGCAAAATTGGGACATGAAGATTAACTGGGCCAAGGCCACATAGCCTAAATTTCAGCTTAGATTGTCTGACCTCCAAACTCTGTACTCTCATGACATTTTTATGCTTCTTGAGCACCACACTGCTTAGTGTGAAGATTAAATAGAATAATGCATGGAAAGTGCTTGGCGTACATTGAGTATGATCTATTTATTATTATTGTTCTTGTTATTCCTCTTAGGCATATACAATATGTCAGGTTTTGATTTCAGTTATAACCGCATAAATTCATAGTGAAACCTCTTTGGCATACTGGGCTAACGATGCTTCATTGAATTTAAAGTAGTTTTATGGAGCTTTATATTGATATGACTAAATAATGCAGAAATCTGAGTGTCCTTCATTTCACAGATCAGCAACAGTATATACAACCTCTAAGCAAAAGTGCAACTTTCTTTCTTATTAAGACACTTGGACTAAGATTGTAGGGAACTCCCCACTCACTCACTGGGGTCTCTCTTTTCTTCCCACTTAAAAAAATTGATGTGTATTATTTAAAAAACAGGGACAATAAATTATCCTTTGAATGTAATAAATAACCAAATACGGTATATATAAGAGGAGGTAGTTTGAAAGGGCAAACTGCAGTTGCTGATGATAACTGTTAACATTTTGTGAGCTCTTTGTGTTAGACACAGAATCAAGAATTTAGCACAGAATATCCTATTTAACCTCATTTATTATTATTATATTTATTTGAAAACCAGGAAATAGAGGCCCAGAAAAATTAAGGAACTTGCTCGAAGTCATACAGTGAGAAAGAAATGGCATGAGAGTGTGAACTCTGGTCTCTCTGAACCAGGAACCTGAGCTCTTGAGCACTATGCTCCTCCAACCAACAGAAATCACAGAGTTAGGTGGCCAGAAATTAATCACACCAAATTTTGTGCAAAGGGAAAGACCTTATAGTACCTAAGAAATTGAATGGGAGAATTTTAGAAGACTATATTAAAAGCTATATCTACGCCATGTGGCCAGGAGAGTATCAAAGCATCACAGCTTCTATACTCAGAGATCAATTCCTGATTGGTTTAATAAGGAAATAATATTGTTTCAAGTGTGCTTGGCAAATTAAGGAAATGCCTAAATTCTGCAATAACTAGAAAGCATGAAAAGGACAGTCAAAGCATTTGGACCATGTTGAGTGTCAAGAGTTGTTGATGTGTGTCAAGAGTTGTTGATGTATGTCAAGGAAAAGACCAATATCCCAGCTGATCCATTCCTTCTAACAAGTGAATCCAAGAAACCAATACTAATGTGTTTTACTAGGATACTCAAAATTAACTGAGAAACAGCTTTGACACAGCCCAGTGGCATACTGCAGTAGACACATATATACATAGGTAATATTGGGAACAACATTGCCTACTTTGTAGTTAACTCATCTTTGTATACTCTTTTTTTGTGTATAATAACCATCTGAGGTTAAGGCAGGCAAAAATCAAATAACTTTTTATGAAAGTCAAGGTTGTACTGATTCAATGTTGGAAGAATGTGCTAAAGGCTCTACTGGCTTTAAGCAGAACTTTCCCACTGGCTCCAATGGTAAGAAGTTCTGAGCTGGGTACACTTTCTGATCACAGACATTTACTATGAGTGCAATTACTAAACTGGAGGTCATTATGCAGAAAGATGTGGCATGTGACTTATTGTAATATACTGATCAAATTACTTGGAACACGTAAGTTGCGCATCTTCCTGGCTGGGTGTGGAATTTATGGTATCCACACAGGCTTGATGACATTTCTCCGAAGATCTAATATCTTTCATATACTCCAGGCCCTACCCCCTGACTCCACAGGGAGCTTGGGGGGAGAACACATGAAAGTAAAGGGAAGGTATCACTTTTGGTAATAGCACTCTGATTTCCTCCCGGGATATTACTTCTCTTTACTACATACAGTCAAGCTAGATCAATGAGCTCTCTTTTGAGATTTTTAATATTAAGCAGAAGGATGCAAAAGGGAAAAAAGACAAGAAGAAAATAACGATGGCATTCATTCATTCCAGAAGTGACAACTTCAAGAGACTACGAGCTAGATCTGGGTGCTATGTCTTAAATTATGGACACAGTTTGATTTTTCCCTTTTAAAGTGATTTTTCCAACATTTCCTTCAATTTTTCAAGTCTCTTGGCAGTCATCCAATAAATTCAGTTTCCACTTATATTAGCTGGAGTTGGTTTCTTTTTTACTGGCAACAAAGTGTTATAACCGATTATATCATCCAACAGAATCAAGTACTGACTTCTGTTGAAGTGCAGAGGAGCTAATAACCTCACTAGCTATGTTATGTTTTTACTCTCTCTAAAATGATTTTTTTTAAAAATACCACCATTTGTAAGTTAAGTTAGCTGGGCCCAGAGGAGGGTTAACGAGAGGGAATATGGCATATCCTGAGAGTTTCTAAAGATGACTTTTCCTCCTTTGGCTGGGACAGTGGGTTACAATCCCACCCAGCCGCTTAGTGTGTGATTCAACCACATAGCTGATGTGTCAGTGCAGCACCAAGTAAAGATCGCACATGGGTAAGGGATGAATAAGTCCATGGCAACCATCCCCTTTCTCCAACCCTGCCCACCATTGCCTCAACTTCTCACTTCGGCTGGCCTTATTTAGACATACTTTAAAAAAACTGATTGGCATATTGTATGGATAACACCAAGAAAAGGAATTTCAGGTAAAGTACAATTCTGAAAGGGAATAAAAGCTGAGAAGATGTAATAAATAGGTGAATGGATACACACTTATACTGTATGAGTGATTCACGGTTTTAATAATGTTTAGTGGGAGGAAAGAAAAGTGACCGCTCATTGCAGGGGGAAGATGTCTCATTTGAAAGCCAAAGTCATCTGGACCTATAAGGAGACAAAAAGGGGAACAAAGATAATAGCAGCTGAAACTGACCCTCTATTTTCTAACTAGTAGCAAGACTGAGCATCCCAAAACACAAAGAATATCATGTTGCTTCTCTACTAAAAACTTCTCAATGGCTGCCATTAAATTTAGAAGTGACTCACAGAGCACTATGTGATCTGGCCTTTTTCTCTCATTACAATTTCATCTCTTACCCCTCTCCTCCCCACTTTGCTTCAGCCACACTAATTTTTTTTTCAGCTCTTGAACAGACCAGTCTCTTTCCTGGTCTGATTTCCTGGTTCCTCCCCTCCCCAAGCAGCTCCCCCCACTCCCCAAGCAGCTCCCTGTCTTCATATTATAGGCTCATACTCAGGCTGTTGCTCTTGGGTCAAATGCTGTCTCTTCAGGAAAGCTCACTATGGCTACCCTATCCTAGGTAACCTCCACTTACCACTTATTTTCCATCTCAGTGCTTTTGTCTGTATTATGAAGCTCATGGCAGTCTATTTACTTGATTAGAGTTTGCAATAGTTTGGATATTTGACCCTCCAAGCCGAATGTTAAAATGTCATTCCCAATGTTGGAGGCGGGACCTAAAGAGAGATGTTGGTCATGAGGGTGGATTCCTCATAAATGGCTTGGTGCTGTCCTCACTGAGAACAATGGCCAGAGTTCTTGCTCTGTTAGTTCCTATAAAAGGTGGTTGTTAAAAAGAGCCTGGCAACTTTCTTATCTCTCTCTTGCCTCACCTCTCTTTATGGATCTCTGGACACACCAGCTCCCTTCACCTTCTGCCATGAGTGGAAGCAGCCCGAGGCCTTCACCAGATGCCAGCACCACACTTCTTATGCAGCCTGGAGAACTGTGAGCCAAATAAACCTCTTTTCTTTATAAATTACCCAGTCTCAAGTATTCCTTTATAGCAACACAAAGGGACTAAAACAGAATTTCTCCATTCTAGACTATATGCTTCATGAGGGCTGTCATTCTGTCTATCTCAATCACCACAGTATTTTTGGTACCCAGAAGGGTGACTAGCAGATGGTAGAATGTCAGTAAATATTTTCAAATATCCGAATTCAGATGGAATCATTATGAAAATGAAGGCATTAGTCAGTATGTTTAGAATCTTCTCTCTTAAATATATCCTTTGCACCAGGAAAATGATTTAATAGTTGAGAATAGCGTATAGAAAATGCACTTTATAAGTATAAATTATGTGTTATACCTACATACTGGAGCCTCCAAGATGGGCACTAGTGATTATTGCCACCTGATATTCATGCCCTTGTGCAATCTTCCCCCACACTGAATGAAACTAACCTGCATAGCCAATAAGATATTGTAGAAATGATGGTGCATGATTTTCGAGGCTAGGTCATAAAATACACAGCTAGGGCTGCCTTGTTGTCTCTTGGATCACTTGCTTGGGGGAGGCTACCTGCCAAGTTGTGAAGAGACTCTAGCAGCCCCATAGAGAAGTCCAAATGATAAGGGACAAAGGTCTCCTTTCAATAGCCAGCATCTGCTTGCAAGTTATGTGTGTGGGTTGTCTTAGCATTGGGTCCTCCAGCCCCATAAAGCTTACAGATGCCTGTAGCCACAGTCAATATTTGAATTACAACATCATGAGACAATGAACACAGCTGGAACCACCCAACAAAGCCAGTACTGGAAACTGTGTGAGATCATCAATCTTGTTTTAGCTGCTCAGTTTTGGAGGTTATATGTTATGCAGTAATAGATAACCAATATACCACCTCCAAGTGTGTGGAACGTAGTAAACATTACAAAAAGGTTAACTAGCAGCAGGAGCTGCATCAGTAGTAGCAGCAACAGTAGGGTGGCTCACTGAATAGAGCTTGGGAAGAATGGGTACACATGTTAGGCAAAAGACTGTTGAATAATTATAGTCTTTCTCAGCTCTGAGAAATTGAGACATTGTGTATTGCACATCAAAACAGATTCCCTTCATTATGCTAGAATAAAGGGTAAACATTGGAACTTTGAGATGATTCAGTGAGTCAGGTAATCCTGGAGGATATGATCCATTTGGTAGTAAGTCCCAAGTCTATACCCATCAGACTTTATCTAATGGATGAGCAGCTAGCAAAGCCCTTGATCACAAGAGCTTATGTGTATTCACACTGATAACCATGGTGAGAATACCTGGTCTGTCAGGATGGTCCCCAGAGGCATCTGTAGGGCCAACTTTCATTTCAGAGGAAAATCTAAAAAGCAGGCCTTCAGACAGCTTGGTTTTCCTGACTTGAGTCACGATATTTATGATGAAGCCTTAAAAGTTAGATTTCATTTTCTTCAGGTTTTGATAACTGAATCACACTTCTAAGGTAAAACAAATGGAAGGTGTTAATAGAAAAACCTTCAAAAATAGGAGTTAGTGGTAACAGGAGAGACAGTTCCAATTATTTTCTCCCTTTCTCTTTCTCTCAAATACAAGTTCATTACAAACCCGGGCCAGGAAAAAGGGGAAAAAAATTGTGATGGAGTTTGTCACTTTCAGACCATGTTTAACTGTGTTTAGGAAAAAAAATTAAAAGTGATGCTGATGAGTTTAAAATATAGGCCCACAATTTCAGCTACTACGGGCTCCACATCTATAGAGTTGAACTATGTAGTTTTGATTTTCAATCTGAGACAATAAAGTATATATAAATTGTGTGGGCTTTATGCCTCTTATTATAGCTGTATTTGTATTATAAAACGAGAAAAAATAAGTTCCCTAACTTAACAGCAAACATGAACAATATAAAGAAAAAAAGTTTTAGGAATGTTGTAGCATTTGTTGATAGAATGATAGCATTTTAGCAATTTCAAAAAGCAAAACCTATGACTGCAATTTTGAATCAATGTCTAAACACATTGGAAGCCAGAAAATCACAGGCTGAAACTGCTGAGAACACATATAATGTAATAATGCATGTGGGAGACAGCAAATAAACTGGTTAAGAAGCAAGAAGGGACAATGATAATATGATATGCTACCCTCTTAACTTAATTGTCTACGAGAATCACAACATTTCTATGTTGCTTTCCATTTGTTATAGAGCCACATTATCCATTTTCTAACAGTCTTGGAAATTACTGCTGTATAATGTAATATTCTGCATGGAAGGTTAGGCATGTTCCAGGCTGTATTAGTTTTCTATTGCTGAATTAAAAAATCACCACAGATCTAGTGGCTTAAAACAACACAAATTTGTCACTGCACTGTTTCTATGTATCAGGAGGCTGGTGTGTTTTAGCGGGGTCCTCTGCTCAAGGTCTCACAGTGCTGAAATTTAATCTGTCAGCTGGCTGTGTTCTCATGTGGAGGCTTGACTGACTAGGTGAAGATGTGCTTCTGAACCTCTCAGGTTGCTGGCAGAATTCATTTCCTTGCAGTTGTATGGCCAATCATCCCATTTTTTTGCTAGTCATTGGGTGGGTTTCCCTCTTGGCACCCAGAGGTTACTCACAGGCCTTTTCCATGTGGCCCCATCCATGAAATGGCAGTTGTTCCTCCAAGGCAAGAGAGAGGACATCTCTGCAGTGTGGAATTTCTTAGACATTTTGTCTCTTCCATTACACCTGTTTTTTAAAAGGCTCACCTAAGTAGGCCAGGCCTGCACACATTCAAGAGGAGGCGCTTATTCAGAGCACACTAAGCAGTGAGAACCTTGCGGGCATCTTAGATCCATGCCTACCACCCAGGCATACAACTTGGAGGAAATTCTGCACAGCAGGGCAGCCTGAGCTACAGGCATATGCAAACAAGCAGAAGGCCTGGCTTGGTCCTTTTTTTTCCTGTGGGGAGATGAAATCCCTGGGGCCCTGAAAAGATAGAGGTTAAAATATTGTTCAGGCCAACTTGCTTTACTTTCTTGCCAAAATGAGAATGAGGCCTTGTTGGATCTGAGTTTGGTTCAAAAACCAGAAGGATCTATGTTAGAGCCAATCCCTTAATGGAAGAAGCCAGATTGAGTAGCCTTGTCCTGATTGGTGACATAAGCCAGACTACAAAAATGCAGTGGTGGAAAAATGAGTCATTTCTTTTCTTAAATCTGGTGGGACCCTACATACATAGAAAATGCATCCCACAAGTTTCTTGGGGCCAAAAGGAAAAGCTGTGCCCAGGCTTGTTGCATGAAGTTACAGCTTGCTGTAACTACTTAGCTGAAAGAAATAGGAACCTGGCTAAAACATTGCTCCAATCAACATGACGAGCTCTAAGCCTATAAATGCACAATGGACTCTGCTGATGCTGCATGTTATTGAAATAAAATGACCAGGTTTGTACTGGTGCATGGATCATAGGCAGAAGGAAGGAATAACTTCCAAACTTCCATATCCTTCACACAGCAGCGATTGGAATATTACATCTTATCAAGAGAAATACTGTAAGGTTTTTAAAAAATAATCTCATCTTCTCTTTTTTCATACAATGAAAAATATAAACAGACAGGGTTTACATTCAAATGAATATAAAGCAAAACAGTGAAGGGTCTTACTGTTTCTAAGTCTCTGAGTCTACTGTTACTCCATTGCTACCTGCAGAAGGTAATTTTCCAAGTGCCAAAATTATAGAATGAGACTGGTGATTAATAAAAGGAAGCATTCTTTATTTACTGTGTGGCCTTGACTAAGCACGTTGTTCTCATCCTCAATTTTCTCTTTCAAAAAATGGGAATAACAAGGGCATCTAACTTCTAGAGTTGTGGTCATCAACTGAGATATGCAGTGCCTGACATACAGTAAGGGATTAATAAACATTAGTAATTACTGCAACTACTATTACTAGTGCAAGTACTATCAGAATAGATATTTTAATGAAATTTTTATTGCTGTAAAATTGTTGACAACAAACTGTGTGTCAATGCTCATTTGGTAGTTCTTAAATCTTAGTATGCATCAGAATCCTGTGGTAGGCTTGATTAAACAGTGACTGCTAGACTTACCCTCAGAGTTTCAGATTGTGTAAGTCTGAGGTAGGGCTCTGCGAACTGACATGACACATTCATGATCACTGTTTACTCTGTGAAAGTTTCTCACTTCACTAACAAAATTTTAAAAATAGTCAATCCAGTGGTTAGACAATACTCTACTGCACAGGTAACATGTGGTCATATCTTTCACTTTTATGAATTTTTCTGATGGTCTATAAAAATAGCACCAATTAACTACGATATTTTGATATCATTTAATCTGGAAAACACTTTAAAAGCATAATGTGTAGAATCTTGAGGCTCTGCTTCAAGAATAAGAAAATTTCAGAAAACAGTAACTTTATGGGTCTTGGTTACCAAAATGTCACTCCATATTAGTCAATAGAAAGCAGTATCTCCATTTTTTGCTAACATAGGGCTGAAAAATACTGTTTCCTAAAAACCATTCATCATTCAATTTGATAATATTCAGGGTAGTCCCTACCAGGCAAGTTGATATTATTAACTCTGACTTCAAACATTTAGTTTACTACATATATAATATTTCTGGAACTTTTTGATGTTGAATTACCCCACCTTCTTGGTAAAAACACCTTATCACTTTAGGGAGTGTCAAGTCATTTCTACTCTTCATCACTGCGCTGTAGGACTGATTAACTTCAGCTCCTAGCTTCTGTGGAGATCATGTGACTAGGTCTAGCCAATCAGCATATTTCTTTCTCCGGGCTAGGGTAACTGGGCATGCAGTCCAAGTTAGTCCAATGAGGTTCAACTACAACACTTTGCTTGGAAGCACTTGGAAAAAAGTTATCTTGGGCTCAAGGTAATTAAGATGTTAGAATGTGAATCAGAAGCTAGGGGTCGCTGTCTTGTCTGCACACAGAAATATTTTGCCAGATATGACCAATCCAAATGAGAGCAGAGCTCAGAGAGAAAGTGTAATTTATGGTGACATTGAATAAATGAATCCAACTATGCCTGAAGCCATGACATCATTATTTTTTATTCTCATATGGGTGTCAGTAAATCGTCTTTTTTACTTAAGCCGTTTAAATTGATTTTTATATCCATAACTGAAAGAGCCCTCAATAATATCATTTGGGAATTATTATATTTTTTATAAAACACGAGTAACAATATCACAATGTAGTTGACAATATTTTATAGTATTTTATGACAAATCAGAGACATATTAAAGAGAGAAAAAAGAAAACATCTATCTCATTTTAAGGCTGTCAACATGCTATTATCTGTTTGCCATTGGTTGTTATTCTACATATTCTTTTTTTTCTGACAAAGTATCATATTGTCTACATTGATATAGAAGTAAATTCAAATCGGCCATCATTCTATCCCCTCAAAAAATACATAATATATCTCTTTCAAACTATTTCATAATATTGACATAGTTTAAACCCTACCCCCAAATTCTTTAGCATTCACCAAAGACTGCTGTTTTTTTCTGTGTAAATCTGTCATTTTTAAAATAAAGCACACAAAAAAGAATGAAAACACTTAAAAATCATTTTAATTTCCACATGACACATGGAATGATAAAGGAATATTAGGTTATATCTTTAATCAGGGGGTGACTATGTCATGGTGACTATACTTTCATTTCTACTGCAATAAATTCTAATGCATTATAACCACTGAATATTTTTGCACATCTCCTGAAAGCTCAGTTAACTGAAGAGAAAATCCATATAAAATTTAACTTTTCCCTTTTTTATGTTAATATTTTGCTACCTAATATATTTTCATATTACTGTAAAGAAGACCAATTTTGCGACTAATTGTTCTTTTTCTTTCTTCCATCCTTAGGTGAATGACAATGTTGGTTTTCTGGGACACCGCTTCTACTTATTTGTACTTTATTAATAGTCTATTTCTATGGAAATTCATGCCAATTGCAAACAAATGTAGTAGTTGAAGGAAAGACCATCTAGGGACATTTTCTAGTCTTCAGGAGTCTAAAGTCATGCTCAGTCCACTTTTGTCGCATTGTAGCAACATAGCTATCAGATACTGTCAGAATCTCTCAGCTTTTGAGCTCTAAATAACCACATTTCACCAATGTGGAAAGTGGGACCAAGAGAATTTGTGCCTTCCTTAGGGTCACAGAGTCCTGATGGACACCTGGCCCTATGTTCTTTTTCATTCCTCATATCCCCTCATAGTCATTTTCTTCTTCATAAAGTTGTGAGGACAAGATCTAGAATATCACCGTGTATACTGGCTGCACAAGAGACACTGTTAAGAGGGGTTCTGAAATGAACATAACCAGGACCTCAGTGCTTGTAATGATTTCCTATGGGTTTATCGACTAAGAGTTTCAGCTCATAAAGCACAAACCCTTGTTATTGAATGAATTTAAATCATCTCTGGAAAAGTGTGATGCCTAAAAATCACCTGTGTCTTACAGAATACATTAAAAGAAATCCTTCCTCACATAATCCTTATGGTGCAGTGCTACTAAAAGTCATGGTTCATTTTCTCGGGCTTACCTGGGTTATGGGATTCCAATACATTATGTACAAGGTCAGTTTTACACTGTGTGCAGATCTGCAATTGGCCAATCTACTTTATAATTCTATAACAGGATATGATTTACTAAATGGGAATAGTTATGCTTGAAGTAAAAGGGAAAAAAAGGAAGTGGGTTTATAGGACACCTGGGAGGCCAAATGATACAGTGAGAACAGGCTGTAGACTAGGTAACTGTATATCTTCGTTATCTCATAGATTAGTCATTAACTCTCTGGATGACCTTGAACAAACCACTTCAGCCTTGAGAATTTCAGTTTCCCCGTAAAGGGAGTTGAAAAATTTCACCATTAAAATAAGTTAGAGCTCTATATGGGAAGCCTGTTAGATAGAATATAGTGAATATTTGAACATTTGCTGTTGTTGCTTTTAATCTGTCCTTTCTTTTGGGATTAGCCCCCTTTTCACTCCATATGAGTCCCATGGGCTGCCAATCCTGCTTATGCCTTCTTGGCCTCTGCAAAGGCACGTGATTCACAAATATCTATAAAAAAATCCCTTCCCTCCCTCCCTCAGGACACAACTATTGGTCCACAGCTGAGCACATCATCAAAGAAGAACAATCAATCACTTTTGGAAATTCTGTGGACAAAGGGGTTGGAAGGTTAAACTAATCTTTCTGGGGTTGCTAACCAAAAGGCCAGTGTAAGTGGGGGCTTTCCCATGATCATCTCTGCTACCAGGTGAAAAGTTCCTAAGAATTAAGCCAGCCCAAAGGAGAGTAGAGATGAAAAATGGAAAGAGACTTCTGGATTCATGTTCCACATCTTAGAAGCTTGAAAGTTGCCACTTCACCCAAACAACAAGTAAAAAGCTGAATGAATGGAAAAATCACAAACTAATTTTAGGTCCATAAAACAGATGAGGTCACAAAGCAAAATCCTGTCCCCAAAATTGGAAAGACAGATAGATGGATACAGAGAATCACAATATACCATGGCAAAAACCTCCCCAGCAACAAGTGCTAGGTAGGAAAACCTTTATTGTAATCAATGAATTGCTGAAGGCTTGGTGAAGACAAGTCTGAGAGCTAAAAACTACAAGGGGACACGGTCATGGGGGGTGGGGGGCCTTTGACATTTTTGTGACTTTAACCTCCAGGAACTCAACCAGGTTCTCACAGTGAATATTGGAGAAAAATCTCCTGGTGCTTCCAACCAGGAGAGGGAGAAAAGCAACCATTTTGAAATATACCAGAGCACTGTGTTCTTAACCAGGTATACCATTAGGAGAAACTCATTACCTAGAGCCTAACTTGATGGGGTTTTATCAGAGCCTAACTGACATGGGGAAAGGACAGTAACCAACTTCAGTCAGCTCAAGTTTTCCATGTGAGAAAAGATAAATACCAATACCAATTCCAGCTCACTCTAATCACCCAAGGGGGAAGGAAAAAAACTGAAAAACATGAAGTTCACAGTACAGAGCATAGGCTTACTAAAATCCTGAAACCCAATCATAGGACACTTCCCCTCTTCTCACACTTTACCACCACCTTATTAAGATCTTTTTGCAGCAGTTCCTTTTACCCAGTACATAATGTTTGGTTTGCAAGCAAAAATTACAAGGCATACTAAAAGACAAAACACATAGTTTGAAAAGTCAGAGCAAGCATCAGAAACAGACATGTCAGGAATGCTGGAATTAACAAACAGAAAATGACTGCAAATTTCATTCAAATTAATGTCAGACACCAAACCACAGATCCAGGAAGGTCAGAAAACACCAAGCAGAATTAAAAAGAAAAGAAAAAAATGCCTACACCTAGGCATATCATTTTCAAACTACAGAAAAGGAAAGATAAAGAAAAAGTCGTGAAAGAAGTTAGAAGGAAAAGACACCTTACCTGCAGAGGAGCAAAGATAAGAATTATACCAACTTCCCTTCAGAAACTACACAAGCAAAAAAGAAAGAAAAATGAAATATTTGAAGGGTTGAAAGAAAAAACAGAAGTGTAGATTTTTGTACTCTGCAAAATTATCCTTTAAAGTGAAGAAGAAATAAAGTTTTTCTCAACCACAAACTGAGAGAATTAGTCAGCAAACATGCCTTAAAGAAGTGTTAAAAGTTCTTGCTAGATGACGAGTTGGTGGGTGCAGCGCACCAGCATGGCAGATGTATACATATGTAACTTACCTGCACATTGCACACATGTACCATAAAACCTAAAGTATAATAATAATAATAATAATAATAATAAAATATTGCTTTAAAAAAAAAAGAAAAAAAGTTCTTTAGAGAGAAGAAATATGGGTCAGAAACTCTATTTAAAAAGATCTATTAGGAAAAGACAAGCATTGAAGAAAAAATAAGTGAGGGTAAAATAAAAATGTTTGTTTTTTTATTCTTCATTGATTTAACAGAAAACAGTTTGTTCAAAATAAAAGTAACAACATATCAATTACGTATGCTCATATTACCATATATAGGATATCTAATACTTATTTTTGCTTATATATAAGTAAATTTCACTAGAGAAATGATAGAAGGGATGGGAGGAAGAAATTAGTATTGTTTTGTTATTGTAAGTTACTCACAGTACCCATAAAGTAGTATATTGTTATTTAAAATTTGGCTTGATTAATTGTGAATGTGTATTGCAAACTCTAGAATAACCACTAAATAAGTGAAAAAAGAAGTATAACCACTAAATAAGTTATAAAATAAGTCTTTAGTATAGTGTGCTAAAGAAAGGAGAGAGAATTGAATTATAAAATGTGTACAATTAAAACCACAAGGCAGAAAAAGAGTCACAGACAAAAATAGGAACAAAGAACATAAGCAATAAATAGAAATAGTAACAAATATGGTACATATTAATGAAAGTATATCAACAATCACTTTGTTGATACCAATCAAAAGACAGGGATTGTCAGAATGGATAAAAAACAAGACCCAACTAGATGTTGTCTACAAGAAACCAACTGTAAATATACAGATACCCGCAGATTAAAAATAAATGGAGAAAAACATACTATGCTAGTATTATTTAAAAGAAAGTGGGTGTGACTGCTGTGGTCTGGATATGGTTTGTTTTGTCTTCACCAAAACTTTGTTGAAATTTGATCCCCAATGAGGTGGTGTTAGGAGATGGGACTTAGTGGGAAGTGTTTGGGTCATGAGGCTTCTGCTTTCATGGCTGACTTGGTGCTGTTTTTGCAGTAGTGATTGAGTTCTCCTTCTGATGAGACTGGATTAATTCTCACAGGAATGAATGATTTCCCATAAGAGTGGGTTTACAGAGCCAGGATGCCTCTTGGGTTTTGCCTCTTCCTATGTGTCAGCTTTCGCACTGACCGTCTCCATCATGTTATGGCACAGCACAAAAAACGTTTACACAGAAAGCCCTCAACCAAAGCCAGCAGACTGCTGCTATGCTTCTTGTACTTCCCATCTTGTAGAACCATGAGCTAAATAAACCTATTTTCTTTATAAATTACCTAGCGTCAGGTATTCTGTTATAGAAACATAAAATAAACTAAGACAGTGGCTATATTATTTCAGACGGGGCAGACTACAATGCATGAGAGTTACCAAGGTTAAAGAGGGACATTGCAGAATGATAAAGAAGTCAATTTTCCAAGAAGACATAATAATCTTTATCTATGTGCGTAATAACAGAGCATCAAAATACATTAAGCAAAAACTGACAGAACTGCAAAGAGAAATAGATGAATTTATTATTATGGTTAGAGACTTCAACACCCTTATATTAGAAATGAATAGATCCAGCAGGCAGAAAATCAGAAAGGACATAGTCGAATTCACAACCACCACAAGTGAACTAGAAAAAATTCACATCTATAGATTTCTTCATCCAACAACAGCAGAACACACATTCTTCTCCAACTCACATGAAACACTCACAAAGATATGCCACATGCTAGGTCATAGAATATAATATAACACATTTTTAAAAATATAAATTATAAAAAGTCTGCTCTCAGATCACAATGAAATTAAACTAAAATTCAATAACAGAAAGATAACTAGAAAATCCCAAAATACATAGAGATTAAACAATACATTCCTAAATAACACAGGGATCAAAGAAGAAATCTCAAGTTAAATTTTAAAATATTTTGAACTAAATAAAATGAATGAAAACAAAAACACAACTTACCAAAATTGTTGAGATACAGTCAAAGCAGACATAAGAGAGAAGTTTACAGCATTGAATGCATATATTGAACGTATATATTAGAAAATTTTAAAAGATCTAAAATCAGTTATCTAAGCTTCTACCTTAGTAAAAGAAAAAGGAGAGCAAATTAAACCCAAGTAAGCAACAGAAAAGAGATAATAAACATTAAAGCAGAAATCAATAACATTAAAAACATGAAATCAATAGAGAAAAATAAATTCAATCAAAAGCTGATTCTTTGAAAAGATAATTAAAATGATAATCCTCTAGCCAGGCTAATTTTAAAAAAAAGAAGAGAGAGAGAATGGATACAAACTACCAATATCAAAAATGATGTCCTTTCATTTTTAATATTAGTACATGCTACAGATCCCATGTACATTGAAAGGATAATAAAGGAAGATTGTGTACAACTCAATGCTCACAAATTTAATAACAGATGAAATGGACCAATTCTTTGGAAGACACACTCTGCCAAAACTCACATATGAAGACATAGACATTCTAAATAGGCCGATATCAATTAAAGCAATTGACACAATCATTAATAACTTCCCTAACAGAAAGCACTAGGCTTCAATGGGTTCACTGGTGAATTCTATCAAACGTTTAAGGAAGAAGTTATATCAATTCTTTACAATCTCTTTTAAAAGACAAAAGCTGAAGAAATACTTCTTAACTCATTTAATAAGGCCAGCACCACCCAAATATCAAACCAGACAAAGACATTACAAGAAAACAAATCTACAGACCAATATCTCTCATGAACTTAGAGGCAAAAATCCTCAACAAGAAATTATCCAATCAAATTCAATGTATAAAAAGAATTATGCACTATAATCAAGAGGGATTTATCCAAGGTATGCAATGCTGATTCAATATTTGAAAATCAATTTATATAATTTATCATATCCACAAGCTAAAGAAAAATCACATGATCATATGAGTAGATGCAGAAAAAGCATTCAACAAAATCCAACACCCATTTATGATTAAACACTTAGTAAACTAGAAATTGATATTAAAATGTACAACTTGATTTTAAAATGTACAAAACACCTACAGCTCACATTATATTTAGTGATGAGAAACTAGAAGCTTTCCCACTAAGATCAAAAACAATGCAAGTGTGTCGCCTCTCACCACTCCTTTTCAGTGTTCATACTGGAAGTCCTAGCTAATGGAATAAGACAAGAAAAGCAAAGTATACTGATTGAGAAGGAAGAAATAAAACTCTTTGTTCTCAAATGGCATGATTATGTAGAAAATCCAAAAGATTTAACTGAAAAACACACCTGGAATTAATAAGGGATTATAGAAAGGTTACATGATACAAGTTTAATATGCAAAAGTCAATCACTTTCCTATATACCAGCAACAAAAAAGTGTAATTTGAAATTAAAAACACAATACCATTTACATTAGCATCCCCCAAAATGAAATACTTAGTATAAATCTCACAAAATATCTTTATATGAGGAAAACTTAAAAATTCTGTCAAAAGAAATTAAAGAACTAAATAAATGGAGAAAAATTCCGTATTCATGGAAAAGAGGACTTAATGTTGTCAAGATGTCAGGTGTTCCCAGCTTGATCTATAATTTCAATGCAATCCCAGTCAAAATCCCAGAAAGTTATTTTGTAGATATTGACAAATTGATTCTGAAGCTTATATGGAGAGGCAAAAGAGACAGAATAGCCAAGACAACATTGAAGGAGAAAAATAAAGTCGAAAGACTGACACTATCTGCTTTCAAGACTTACTTTAAAGTTATAGTAACCAAGACAGTGTGGTATTGGTAAAAAGAATAGACAAATAAATCATTGAGACAGAACAGAGAACCCAGAAATAGATACATAAATATAGTCAACTGATCTTTAACAATGAACACAGCAAATACAATAGAGAACAACACTATCTCTATTGTTGTTGACAAATAATATTGAAACAACTGGACATTTATGTGCAAAATCAATCAATCAATCAAGGCACAGACTTTATACTCTTCACAAAAATTAGCTCAAAATTGATCACAGACCTAAATGCAAAATGCAAAACTATAAAAATCCTAGAAGATAACATAAAAGAAATTATAGATGACCTTGGGTTTGGTGATTACTTTTTAGATATGACAGCAAAGGTATGCTCCGTAAAAGAAAAAATTGGTAAGTTGGGTTTCATTAAAATTAAAAATGTCTGTTCTCTGAAAGACAATATCAAGAGAATGAAAAGACAAACCACAGAATTTGTGAAAACAGTTGTAGAGGCATATCTGATAAAGGACTGTTACTCAAAATATAAAACAAACTCTTAAAACTAAACAATAAAAAATCAACAACCTGATTAAAAAGTGGACCAAAGACCTTAACAAAATATCACCAACGAAGGCATAGAAATTATAAATAAGCATATGAAAAGATGCTCCACATCATATGTCATCAGCAAAATGCAAATTAAAAAAAATGAGATATTACTACACATCTATTATAATGGCCAAAATTCAGAACACTGACAACACTAAATGCTGGGTGAGGATGTTTGGAACAACAGGAACTCTTAATCATTGCTGGTGGGAATGCAAAATATTACAGACACTTTTGAAGACTGTTTGGTGGTTTTTGACAAAACTAAATGTACTCTCACCATAAGATTCACAAATTGTGTTCCTTGATATTTACCCAAAGGATTTGAAACTAATGTCCACACAAAAACTTGCACACACATTTACAGTAGTTTTATTCATAATTAGCAAAATTTGGAAGCAATGAAGATGTTGTTCAGTAGGTGAATAGATAAAACTAAGATACACCCAGACAGTGGAATATTATTATGTGCTAAAAAGAAATAAACTATCAAACTCTAAACAGACATGGATAAAACTTAAACGCATATTATTAAGTGAAAGAAGTCAGTCTGAAAAGGCTCCACATTGTATGATTTCAATTATAAGACTTTCTGGAAAAGGCAAAACTTTAGAAATTGAGATTTTCATTTTTAATGACTAATACCACAATTCATTCATTCATTAAATGAGTATTTATTGAACAACTTTTACATGGTAAGCCCTGAGGGTACAGTAGTAAACATAACAGACAAAAATATCTGCACCTACAGAACTTACATTCTAGCAGGACCAGAGTTACATTATATTTAACTACATCCAATTCAAGTCTTAGAAACTTCCAACCAACCTATATACAGGAACAATTAAACGCAGAGTGACAAATAACACTATATACCTCACAGATCTCAGCTTTCCAAGTGCTTTTTCTCACCAGTGAATTTGGAACTAAGTTTATCATCAGAGCCTGAGCCTGAGGGTACATTTGTTAAGTTTTTAAACAAGGGCTCCTGCTTGCTGTTTTGACAAAGATATATTCATGCTTTTCTTGATTGTACATTTCTGTAGGAGAGAATTTTGAGTAGTCCCTGTCAACTAAGGTTAGATTTAATACAACCACCAGCCAGCAATTAAAAAAAAGGCATTGACATTTCTTTCTTTGTAATTAGATGTTGCTACTGATATGGAGAATAAAGGCACCGTGGTCCTGAATTCTGAATGTTGCCTGGTGGAATTTTCATTGCATTTCCCAAACCCCATAGGAGCTTGTCCTTCTGATTGAACTGTCATAAAACCTACCAGGTAAAAATCAAGTAATTCTAACAGATACACCTGATCTTATAAAGGCAAATACTCCATACCATACCCATTTATTTCTCTTACATTGCATCATTTTATTTTAAAAAGCAATATGATATACTCAGGGAATATATATTTTAGCACAGTATAAATGTTCTATTTATGGGCAAATCATTCTAAATAAAAGAAAGCTGGCAAATCTTTCTAAATAAACCCGTATTGGTAATACTTAACATAGTAAATTATTACACATTTACTTCAGTTGGTGATTATATATATTTACCAATTACTGCTGGGGTTTAAAGCATGTCTAAAGCATGATTCTAGGCCTTCTAGAAGAAAGTGACACATGTTAAGGCTGTGATAGGTCATCTAATATATTGGAGTTCTACTATATTTTCTTGTCCAGGATGTCTTCTCACACACTATCCTGGTAACAAAATACCTCTTTCTTCTGTGAAATCCATTCCATGCAGTTGGCAGAGACTATCTTCACTTTCAATGGCCAGAAGGATGTGGTTGGCTCTGATCAAATAATCCAATTCCTTTGGCCAAAGTGATTAGTTCAGTCGTTGGTAAATGAGCTAAACAGGGCCAATTAAAATTCTTCCTAGGACTGCTCTAAAGAAGCTATGGGGCATGGTCACTCAGCAGGCATGGATGGTGGCCATCTTTCTGCATAGTGAAAGAGCCAGTCTGTGAGTTGGACAGGGGCAGGGAGCACTAACAACAGCAGTTTGAGCCTTGGTTCCAATCACAAATGAAATATAACACAGAAAAATAGAGCAGGAGTAAGAGTGAGAGGCAGAAATATGACAACATCATTTTTCTCCCTATATGCAATACTCTGGGGCTTTGAAAATATTTAGGCAATAAATTTCCCTTTATTTTTCCTTATACTAATTCGAACTGCATTTCCTCAACTAAAAGAATGCTGAATGCACATTGGAAAGCAGGTGAATCAGAACAAATATAGATCCCACATAAGTATCACCAAAATTGACTGATTTATAGATAGATAGATAGATTGATTGATTGCTAGATTTGGTCAGTATTTGGTCAGAAAAATCTAGAAAATCTGAGACCATTAGAAAATGCTTCCAGGAGGACTGGAGACACAGAACAATGAACTAAATGCAAATTGCCCATTGGTATGAACATACTATTTCCATTTTACCACTTTTGAAGACTTAGGGGAAAGTTACAAGTTACGTGAACAGAAGAAAGTCAAGGCCAGATGGTGACAAGTTACGTGAACAGAAGAAAGTCAAGGCCAGATGGGAGCTGCTTATACACAGATGCGAAGGGCAGAACCAGGACCCTGATTCTTGACAAGCATCCACTTAATATATACCTGTCCTTAGATGAGGATTATTTCTCAAAACCTCAGCTTTGTGACCTGTGGCCCATTTTCTAAAAGCCCAGCTGTCTCTAAAACTCTATACATTTCTGATGCTATTGAAACCAGAAGAAGAGAGAAAATATTTTTAGATATGTACATTATAAGTGACATGGGTCCAAGACATTTTCACAGCAGTAGATTCCATCCATAAACATTTTATCAAGAACCTACTACTTTCCAGGGTGGGTGCTGAGAGTTAAAGGAAATACAAAGACATATATGATATGGATCTGTGTGGAAAGACAGAAGAAAAAGGAAAAAAAGAAAACATTATATTATAAGAACCCTAATGAAAAGTAGAAATCTCTGTGGCCTGATATATTCAAACACAGCGTGATCATACTAGGGATGGCTGAAAACAGGATTTCTCATCCTTAACATGGTTGACAAGTTGGGCTGAATAACTTTCTGCTATGGGTGTCTTTCCTGGACCTTGTAGTACACTGAACAGCATCTCTGGTCTCCACCCACCAGATCCCAAGTAGCAAAACAGGTTGTGACAGCCAAAAATGCCTCTGGACTTTGCCAAATGTCCTTTCGGTGGGGCAGTTACCCCTGGTTTAGAACCAGTGGTCTAGAGGTACCGATGTTTAGAGACAGAATGGTCATAATCTCGAATTTCAGATGAGATATGATCATAAGCACCTATATACAAGAAGTCCTCAAACTCAAACTGTTAATCTAGGATGCCAATAATCTCAGAAGTCTGTGGCAGTCTACCAGGGGTAGGGGTAATGTAAAGGCACAAGAAGCCTTATGTTGTATTTTCCTGGGGCACAGAATTATCCCTTGAGGATTTAGAAAGAAATTAAGCATTTCAAGTAGTAATTTAAACATCCATTTTTATATTTAAACAAATGCACATATATTACAAGGCAAACCCAAAATTAGAGTAAGGCTTGAAAGAACATTTCCAAACGCTCTGGGCTATTTAAGGCTACAGCCACAACCTCTTCAAGCATACATTCAGCCTCTGATATGAAGAGAACACTGAAGCAGCATGTGAGGACCCAGACGTGGATGGGCACGTAAGGGATATATCCACTTTAAACAGGATTACAGGAAATAAATGAGCATACCAAAAAACTGACTACTACAGAGAAATGTGGGTGAAGACAACTATTACTAGTTAGTACTGATAATGACCATGATGATGCTCACTCACCTGTAGGGAACACTTCCTATATGCCAGTCTCTATGTTATACACTTTACCAACAAAACCTCACACCAATCCTATGAGACAGCTACTGACGTCACTGCCATTTTAAAGATAAGAAAACTAAGACTTCATACTTTGAAGTATTTTGTCCTAAGTTGCAAAGCTAATGTATTAGTTTGCTATGGCTGCCATAACAAAGTACCACAAACTGGGTGGCTTACAACAACCGAAATGGATTCTTTCACAATTCTGGAGGCTGGAAGTCTGAAGGTACATTATTTCTTACATGGATATTATGTACTCCCTGCCAACAACAACAACAAAAATATTGCTTCCATATTATTTAGTTAAATTTTTTTAGTACAATGTATCTTTCATAATGATTGCATAGCAATTGATGTTGAATCAATTGTCATCAGATATCCCATCAGCATATTTGTAAAGAAAATTTTCTGGTTAGTCTCATCTTTTTAATTTGTTCTCAGTGGCTATGGAATTCCAATCTTGCACACTGGAAAAATCTACGCGGGGAAAACAATGGAGATTTCCATTTGGTGATACTTCAGCCACCAAGGTAGATAGGAATGCTGCTCTTCATGCCTCACTTTCTCCCCAGGGTAGAACTGTGCATGCCCTTTGTTATTTGGCTTGGTAGTGACTCCTCCCAGTGGAGGGACAGTATGCATTCCTACCCCATTGACTTTGAGGCTGGCCATTCTACTTGCTTTGATCAGTGGGCAGAAATGACTGTGTTCCAGTTCTAAGCCATAATTTTAAGAGTATTGTAAGATTTCACCAGTCCTGTTGAGTTTCTGCCCTTTGCTGTGGGAAAAGCATGCCCCAGAGAGTCATTAGTCTTTCAGCCCAAGTCTCAGAACAAAGACACATGAAGTGGACTTGAACCTGACAAAAGCCTAAATATATCTAGGCCTAAAGCTTAAAAATATAACTTTGCTCAGCCAAATTCAGCCAAGGTCAGCAAGACCACAACTGAACTGCAAACCCACAAACCTACAAATATTTGCAGTTGTAAGAAACTGGGTTTGAGGGTTGTTTGTTACACAGTATTAGGGCAGCAGAAACCTGACTAACACAGCTACCATATATGATAGATACAGAAGAGACCTGTTCTTTTTTTTTTGCAATCCACTTTAAAGCCTAGGCTTTTTAAACCTGAAAAATGTGAAAAATAGAATTTCTCTAAGAAAAATTGTATTTTCCTATTGATTTGCATAATAATTTCAGAAACATTTTTGCTTAAGGAAAGATGTTTTCTTCAAAATGATAATGGAAGCTACACTCAAAAATGCAGCAAACTTAACAAACAAAACTGTGTTCAATTCTCTGTTGTTGAGAATGCAAGAAACTATTGAGTATCAATATATGAAAAGGGGAGACACTAGAAGGAGACATCTGACTTTTCTGTTTTCTTGTTGTTTGCTGTTTTAAGTTTCAAAGGCAGTTGTTTTAGATAAGTATTATTTCTGTGAATTCTATTGAACTTCTTCCTTTTCTTGACATTTTTGGTAAAAATGTTACAGTTAGGGGACAATGCTTTATTATCTCTTACACTTACATTAAAATACCTTTTTATTACAAAATAATCCATGTTTGAATAGTAGAAAAGTACCTAAAATAAAATATCTCTCCTACTAGATTCCATTCCCTAAATACCACAGTTAGCAGCATGGTATGTATAATTAAGATTTTTCCAACTATTCTGCTATCCCAACTTACTTTGGAGCTTATTTTTTATTTAGGAAGAAGAGGCAGGTACTGTGACTAATTCCTCATACTTAAAACACTTCAGTGATTTTTTCGTCCTCTTAGTATGGAGCTCAGCATCTTATTAAGGTTTAAGGAGACTACCATATCTGTCCATGCCCACCATTGGGCTCAAATAGAGACACCCCCAACTTTACTTTGTACATTTTCCTTTTCAGCCCTCCTGTGCCTCTATGGACACATTTCTGCACTCTGTTCCCTATTCTGAACTATATTATAGCCTCTTCCATTCCTGAGTAAATTCCTAGTTAAGTTTCAGGTCTCAGCTGATCCATCACACCCTCCAAGACTACTTCTTTTACTTCCTTAGACTAGATAACACCCCTTGATATATTCTTGGAGTGTCCCTTTTATTTCCCTACTAAATCATTCATTAAAATTTTATTTTATTTTTTAATACTAATGATTTAACATAAATAAAGACAAATTGCAGGATGTGAAATATTTCAAGATCAATGGATAAATGATTATTGTTCAACAGAAAGGATATTGATATATAAAATAAGGATAGCACAAGAAAAACTGCATTCCATTTCTCTTAACTTTTTAGGTTTTGTTTGTGAACTATACAGCTCTCTAGAGATGCTCCTGTCAAATTCAGATTCCATTCAATGGGATGATGAAGGCACATCATAATGGTGCTCAATGAGCAACTTGCGGTATTCCCATCAGACACACTCAGTTTCTCATCTGTTTTCATTCGTAACACACTGGCAGATGCCATGACCACATAATGGAGACATGGAGGCTAGGTGGTCAAGGAGGTAGAACTTTATCTTGGAGTGACCTAGTCTTCAACCTTTTGCCAAATGCACCATTTTGGAGAGAATTACAGGGCAAGAGAGGGGAAAAGACCTCATTTATCATAATTTTAATCACTCCTGTATAGTTTTAATTGTCGTAATCTCCATGAGAGCAAAAGCTGTATCACTTGGTCCCTTACAGCACCTGGATCTGGTACACAGTAGTTACTCAGTAAATTGTTGTTGGACTAGAGCGAATAGCACTCTTATAGCTGAAAAGACAAGAAGCACTTAGGAACTAAAGCTGATGATATACGTAGGCAGGACTTTGGAAAGGAAAGGGAAACCGAAGCAAAGCAGATAAACCAAGAATATAGAAAGAGATCCTATACTTAGAACTCACCTAAGAATGGTTGAAGCAAAGAAAGTGAATAATTTATTCAACATTGATTGAATGACGTTGAAGTGATTGAGTGACATTGAAGACTTTACGAAAACACCATCAAATCACGTCTTAGATAATGACTATATCAATCAGGCCTCCTGAATTACCCACAGTGAAAATCAGGTGCCCATTGTCATGTGGCTTATGGGCTTGTATTTGTACAAAATCTATATGAAACCAAGTTTACCTAATATGTTGTAACCTTAAGATGAGCAGTGGTCCTTTTTTAAAAAGTCTTCTCTCCCTTTCTTTGATTCTATTCTCTTTGCTGTGATAAAAAGTTTTGTGGCAACTATAGAGTTAGGATGAGCTGATGAGCACAGTCCAATTTGACCTATCCATAGGCATTTCCTCAAATATTTCAATTCATCAATCCTACAGGTATGTACTAAAGCCAAACCAATAGAGACACAAAGAAAGACAAAAATAATTGGATACACTTTTAGCTTAGCATCGTTAGTGTGCCACAAGTTTCAGCTTCAGTTTACCTGTGAAGATAATTAGCTTCACTCTGACCATAGTTACGTTTTTCCATTGCTTGAACCAGCTTAATAAATACCGCCATGCTGAATAGTCCTACATGTCCTGCAGGAAATGCCTTTAAGCTCTAAATTAATACATACTACTCTGAGTACACACTCAACTTTTTGCCTTGTTGAGGATTCCATATGAGGAATATCAGAAGAAAAAGTACCACGAAGAAAAAATATATATTATAATGTGTTTACCACAGAATTTAAAAATGGAAAGACAGAACAAAACAAAACCAAGATAGACACACAATAGACTCATCATAAAACAGCATTCACCTCTCCCATCTCTTCACATGGGGATTTCATGTAGGGTTTATTTTAAGTCCCCATCCAAGACCAGCTGAATCCAAATATCTGAATTTCACAAGCTACGCAGATGAGTCTTAAGGTTTTTAAAACATAAGTAGTACAATGCAGGCAGTATCCAAAATGACTAGGAAATCAATGTGGGGTGAGAGGTATTTGTTAAAATTGTGCCTCAGGATAGATACTTTATTTAATTCATACTCTAGTCTCTTTGGAAGTTCACATTACTTTGCTTGGACAAGCTCAAGATATGTAGTTAATTAGGAATAAATGAAAAATTTATCTTTCCATGGTTCATAAAGATATTTTAAGAAAAAAAACTTAACAGCCCACATGGCGTATTTCCTATTCTGTTCTTACAAACTCCTCCCAAAACACATACCTTTATTTACCACCGTAAGAAACTAAGGCTATGGATCTCAAATTTAATGTGCAGCAGAATCCCATGGGCACCTGCTGAAAACACAAGTGTTCCCACTGACACAGAGCAAAAACAGGAAGACTGAGGAACTGCCTGGGATTTACATTTTACCCAGATTCCAAATGACCCTGAGGTTAGTGGTCTAAAGAACACATTGTCAGAAACAGAGCAATGAGGTGATGGACTCTAAAAGGGTACTTCTCCTACTTCAATATTTTGTATTCAGAAAACAAATGAAATGAACAGTGAAAGTCAAGTTCAAATGGGTGTGTGGAACCATTTTCAAGAAAGACTTAAAAATGTGTTCCCAGTGACATGTTGCTATCATCTTAAACTTATCCAGAAGTATAGCCAGGCTCCCAGCATCAGAAAGACTGCTAGGCTGTAATGAGTGAAAGCAAGATAAGCTGTGACCTAATTAATCATCTCTTTCACTACAGGGTAATGTAGACATAAAAGAAGCTTTTGGTGACTGACAACGAATCCTGAAGGAAAAAAAGAATGACAAAATGTTAGAATTCGTTAGTATCTCTTTCTGACACCACTCAAGAAAGAGATCAGGCTGATTTCACGTGACTGATAGCAGTTCTTTTGACAGAATTTCCCTCAAGTGAAGAAAGACAATTCATTCAACCACAGTAGCTTGATATAAATATCTATGAGGCTTGCCAGCTTCCTTTGTTCTAATTTATCCTCACCAAGCAATCTCTGTAACTGGGTCTTCAAAGTTCACTAACACACTAGGAGAAATTCCCCCACGTCAATGTCTAATAATATCAATGGTGACAATAAGAATTCCAGCAGTGACAACAGCAATATTAACGGCAGCTTCTTTTGTGCCAGGCATAATGCCAGACCCTTCTCCTGCATGATCTCATTTTATATTTGAAGCATCCTATGAGGAATGTACAATTACTATCCTCATTTTAGAAATGAAGAAACTGAGGCTCAGAGACTTTAAATAATTCAAATTAAATAGACAAGCTTTGATTCACGCCATTTTTATCTGAACTGAGAACTTACCCACTATACTTCTCATCTTGCTCCCCTTTCTTGACAGAGTTCCAGTCATTGGCCCAGGGTGTGAACTTCTAAAGGCCCAGAGCTGGAAGTGGGAAGGTCTCACTAAGGCCATGAAATCAAGATGATGGGCAGAGCTCTGAGAGGGCAGGCATATTTGATATGTGCACAAAAGGTAGCTAAAATGGCTTGCCAACCCCAGAGCTGACATTTAAGCAGGGAATACAGAGTCAAAAATTTTAAAAATGGAAATAAGGACAAGGACAGGGTTGAATGTAGTAAAGATCAGTCTGAAGCAACATTTAACAAAAGTTGCTTTCTAGGGCTAGATTTCTTGTACCGTAAAACAGTGGCATGTAGGTGAGTCTACTGAATGGAAACAGCCGAGGATGAAATGGAAAGTGCTGGTTATTGCACTCAGTACATCAGTCTTCCTCTCTTTCAATAAGCCAACACCTACTGAGCATCTACCATGTGCCCAGCCATGGGAATACAATGATGAACAACATTAGTCCTCACCTTCACAGAACTTCCACTCTATGATTTTACCTTCCGAAATTTTGGGTCACACTCCAAGGATTTTATTTGGTGCAAATCAGTCCCTGAGAACACAATCATTAGTGTACCTCCAATTGGAAAGTCTGACCATCTAAAACTGCTGACCAGTCTGGACCTATGAAGACACAAGCATGGTCACAAGCCTTCCCCATTCAAAGTGCACACCTGGCCTTGCATCCATGAAGGAAACAGAGAGCTCCAAAACAAACAAACAAACAAACAACAAAAAAAAATACCCACTATTCTGGATGATAAAAATTAATCAAAAGAGGCATCACGTAAAATGTTGGTCAGCATTAAAAGTCATTGTTCCCTCTCATGGTTTTGTCCTTAGTGCAAAACAGCATGGAATTCAGAGTTTAAAAAAACAATTTTCCTCTCTCTCTAAGACACTTAATGGCCTAATGGAAACACAAAGACTGAATTGCAAAAGCCAAGGCTGGTTCTGTAAACATAACATAGATATAAGAGATATTAGTTTCAAATTGTTATAGATACGTAAAAATAAAATTAGATGCTAGTTTCTGATGGTACTCTCTCTCTCTCTCTCTATATATATATATATAAAATATATATACACATACATTATATACATATATATATAATTTAGAGAGATACTACTTTCAAATGTCTGTACAGCAAAACATTTAGAAAGATAGCTAAGAAATAGAAAAAAAACCTTTAAGACATGCAGAATAGATGCAAAGAGAAAATCATCCATTTTAAAATTCCATATTAAAGCCAAATGACTATTTAAAATAGCAAACTTAGCAAGTGATGTGGTGGAATCAACCTTGCAAACTTATTCCTATCAATGTCCAAAAAAGTTACACAGTATGGAATTTAGTGTTCTCTAATTTAGAATTTCCTAAACAGAATGCAAATAGCACTTAGAAATTTAATTACATTAAAATTAAAACTTCTATTCATTTCAAAAGCAAGGAAGGAAATAAACATCCTCAAGAATATGAATAGGCAATCCACAGAATAGTATATGGAACAAAGATAACAAGGTCTTATATTCAGAATATAAAATAACTTCTACAAATCTGTAAGACAAAGCTAGACAACCCAATAGAAAAATAGGCAAGAAATGTAAACAAACTTTATTAAACAGAATATCCCAATGGCAAATAACCACACAAACAATTGCTCAACTTCATTAGTAATCAGCAAAATGCAAATTAAAGCCACAATGCTACCATAATACTCACTAAAATGGCCAAAATCAAAAGGACTGACAGAACCAAGCACTGGCAAGAATTTAAGACCAAAAAGATTATCATACATTGCTTCTGGGATAAGTATAAGCTGTGTAACGTGTTAGAAAACTGCTTGGCATTTTCTACTAAAACTAAACACTGCTTTGCATATGATGATCCAAAATCCCACTCCCAGGTATGTGCTTAAGAGAAATGCGTGACACATGCTCCCAAAACACATATAAGAAAGTTCATGGCATTATTTGTAATAGCCCCAAATTGAAAACCAGTATTACAGAGGATTTCTAAAATTTGTCTTGTAATCATACCATGCAGTGATGAGCTATATCACCCAACATAATCAATTTCACAAACCTGCTGTTGAACAAGTGAAGCCACAATGAGTGTATCAACCCACCATAGAAAGTTTGAAAATAGACAAAGCTAATCTCTAGAGTTAAATAGAATCATACCTTTGGCCAGGGGTGAAGGTGATTAGAAGGGGCATGAGAAAGCCATCTAAGTCTGATAATGTCTTATTTCTTTATTTTTTTATGTTCACTTTGTGATATTCTATTAATACATTATATTTGCACACTTCTTTTTTTATACGCTATACTCCCCTAAACACAAAAAGATAATGAGAGGCTGCTTATAAACAGAAGGTGATGTCAAATTTTGCGTGGAGGAGACACATAAAAGACAATACTCATGTTTTATTTTTTATCCACACCAAGTAATAACAGGTAAAATGAATTTACTCAGAATTCAAGGCTTTATTATTGACAAGGTACTCCTAATTTCCATGAAAGTTTGGCTTGAAACTAGGAATATAAACTTAAAGATGGGATGGATATCTAAGAAAAGCACACTGGCTCTTTTTTTTTCCACAAACTTCACACATTCTCAAGAAACTGCTAATTACCCACAGAGATAAGAAAGACAGATAATTTTCAGAAGAATCATATGTGGGCTAGGCCCATGGTATGTTTTGAAGGGACATCTCCTAGCAAGGTGAGAAATTAAAGGCCATCCCAAAAGCTTGAGCTTCCTCAGCAGCCTGGAGCAATTCAATGCATCCTGAGCACTTACTAAAGAGCCAGGCACACACCAATGTTTGATGAATGAATTAATGAGAGGGAGGTGGGGAGGAAGGAAAGCCCAGGCATGTTGGGTTCCTGGATAAAGGACGGTAAGTAGACAGGTACAGATACCTACAGAAGAATCAAAAATAATCTTATCTCCAGGTGGGGATGGGATAAACATTCTTCTCATATATTAATTGTACAACTACAACAAGTCTGTCCCGGTACAAGAGATGAGGCATACAATGGTGAAAGAAAAGGGAAAAAAAACAAAAGACTAACTTCAATTCTCACGTCTTAGTAAAACATAGGTTTCATTCGGTGATCTATTATTACAATGAGAGAGGGGTTGTGTTATGCTTTGGAGCACAACATCACATTGGAATGCTTAAA
Organism: Pongo pygmaeus; assembly: GCF_028885625.2. NCBI lineage: Eukaryota > Metazoa > Chordata > Mammalia > Primates > Hominidae > Pongo > Pongo pygmaeus. The sequence goes on from NC_085930.1 coordinate 85,252,665, forward strand.
AGAGACCATGGGAACTCAGAGGCATTTTCAACTTACTGCTCTGGTTTCAGGCTGTTCTGGGTACTTCTTTGGAAAGGGTTAGGGAAGCACACCAGGACCTGTTTAGAAGTTATCCACTGGTTTGTAATTGCCCTGGCAACAAAATTCAAAATCCTCATGATTAATAACAACTATTCCCAAAGAGTAGAAATGTATTATAAAAGACCCTCAAGATGATATTTGCTAGCACACCAAAGGGGGAGCTAAGGCAGTAAACATCTCTGAGTTGCACAATGAGAAAGTTGTTTTTTCCAGCTTTCTTTCCAAGGAGAAAGCCTCATGTTGCTAGTAGGGTGGAGGACTTTACCTCCTAACACTGCTCACCTCCCTTTTTGACAAGGAGCAGGCTTCATGCTCAGCATCTTCTAATGAAAACAACATTGAGTTAGGATTTAACAAATTCATTTTGTTTCCTATTTATTTATTTATTTATTTATTTATTTATTTTATTTGAGACAGGTTCTCACTGTTACCCAGGTTGAAGTGCAATCATGGTTCACTGTAGCCTCGACTTCCTGGGCTCAAGGGATCCTCCCATCTCAGCCTCCTGAGTAGCTGGGACTAAAGGCAGGCGCCACAACACCTGGCTAATTTTTGTATTTTTTCTGTAGAGATGGAATTTCTTTACATTGCCCAGGCTGGTCTGGAACTCCTGAGCTCAAGTGAGCTATCTGGCTTGGCCTCCCAAAGTGCTGGGATTACAGGTGTGAGCCACTGAGCCTGTAATAGTTCATTTTAAAGGTGACTTTCTACTAAGGTTAGATGATACTGTGGTTGCATTTACATAGCGATACAAAGTTTTATTTTAAAATAAATTCATTTAAGACAAGAAGTGAATAGATCTAATGCAACAAATTATGGAAATAACAGTACAAGCTGTACTCTGGTGGAGCAAACCATGAAAATGTTATGAAAATACCAAAGACTGGAAAACACAGGCTTATACCATCCTTGAGGTTCCAGTCCCTTCTACCTCCTTACATACCACAAACTTCTACTCTTTTTACCTGCCATTAAGGCTTCTGTATTTCAAGTCCATTCTTCTTTATTGATGTTGGCTCCCCAAATGTGATTTGCTCTATTTGGAAACGTCCTTTCCCTTCTCTTTCCCTCCTTACCCTCACTTTACTGGCTCCTACTCATCCTTCCAGGGTCCCTTTAAATGTCACTTCCTCAGGAATGCCCTTCTTGCTGTCTCCCATGCAGACTGGTTCCTCTGGCTACACAATTCCACTTAGCGCTTGCTCAGATGTCTGTCTTCTCTGATAGCCTAGGAGCTTCATGAGAACAGAGGCTTTTAGACAATTGTCTTGGCAGAGTTCCTGACATATAGCAGGGTTAAATATTTATTGATTTAAACTGAATGAAGAAAAACAGCATTTCAAATGAGAAATTGAATGTATACCAGTGATTGTTCAAGTGAAGGATGTAGAATAACATCCCAGGTATTTTTGCAGAACACACTTTCCCATGTCTCGGCCCATAGGAATCTGCTTCATCACATTGAGTTGAAGAGTGAACATTTTTAACAAGTAAAATGGTGGTCCACAGGCCAAAATTGACAAATGGGATCTAATTAAACTAAAGAGCTTCTGCACAGCAAAGGAAACTACCATCAGAGTGAACAGGCAACCTACAAAATGGGAGAAAATTTTCGCAACCTACTCATCTGACAAAGGGCTGATATCCAGAATCTACAATGAACTCAAACAAATTTACAAGAAAAAAACAAACAACCCCATCAAAAAGTGGGCGAAGGACATGAACAGACACTTCTCAAAAGAAGACATTTATGCAGCCAAAAAACACATGAAAAAATGCTCACCATCACTGGCCATCAGAGAAATGCAAATCAAAACCACAATGAGATACCATCTCACACCAGTTAGAATGGCAATCATTAAAAAGTCAGGGAACAACAGGTGCTGGAGAGGATGTGGAGAAATAGGAACACTTCTACACTGTTGGTGGGACTGTAAACTAGTTCAACCCTTGTGGAAGTCACTGTGGCGATTCCTCAGGGATCTAGAACTAGAAATTCCATTCGACCCAGCCATCCCATTACTGGGTATATACCCAAAGGACTATAAATCATGCTGCTATAAAGACACATGCACACGTATGTTTATTGCGGCACTATTCACAATAGCAAAGACTTGGAACCAACCCAAATGTCCAACAATGATAGACTGGATTAAGAAAATGTGGCACATATACACCATGGAATACTATGCAGCCATAAAAAATGATGAGTTCATGTCCTTTGTAGGGACATGGATGAAATTGGAAATCATCATTCTCAGTAAACTATCACAAGAACAAAAAACCAAACACCGCGTATTCTCACTCATAGGTGGGAATTGAACAATGAGAACACACGGACACAGGAAGGGGAACATCACACTTCGGGGACTGTTGTGGGGTGGGGGGAGGGGGGAGGGATAGCATTGGGAGATATACCTAATGCTAGATGACGAGTTAATGGGTGCAGCACACCAGCATGGCACATGTATACATATGTAACTTACCTGCACATTGCGCACATGTACCATAAAACCTAAAGTATAATAATAATAATAATAAAAAAAGAAAAATATTAAGTCTATACATATAGCAGTCAACATTCTTTGGGCCTGATATCTTTCTTTCTCTAGAGCAATTTCACATGAGTGAGTAGTTAACCTTTGCTCATTTAATCAAGCCTAATATTCGTTCAACACCTGCTTTTGTTAGCAAATGGGAGCTTTCGTGTTCCCAGTATATATTGGAGCTAATCAATAGTCTTGCTTTAGGGATAGAAGAGACATGCCAAAAAATACCTATGTAGCATTTCAGACTGTTTTCAGGGGCAAACAAATAATTTTTATCCTTACAGAGGATAAAAATCAGCTCTCTTTCCTTTTGCTTTTACACACACACATGCACACAGCGCTTATCATCATAAATGTAGAAAATATGTTGGTATACCTTCTAGACACAGTGTTTCCAAATACAGACTCTAATAATTTTCTAAGCCTCCAGCCCTGCAAGGTTTATCAAACCTGATATTTGCTTTCACGTAGGACTTAGAATGCTTTGAAATTGCTGTCATGTAACTTGTGGAGGTGATCTATTTCATTACCATATCCATCCTCTGTCAATCATCTGAATTATTATAAATGTTAGTGTCAACCTAATCATTTGATTCCTTATTCATGGAAATTCACAGAAAATTTCAGAGAGAATACAGCATGTACAACACTTTTTGATGTCCAGTTCCTCTCTGAGGCATATGAATGTAAAGTGTCATATCGATATCCTGGAGAAAAGCAGCTTAACGTTAGTGTTTGGATAAGACATTTGAGTTTTTTGTTCAGGTTACAGATTAGGAACAATTACATTAAATCGTAATGAAGGGGAATATATTTTTGAATATATTAGCTTTGCATTACAGAAAACCAAGGTTAGCTTACATCCCTCTGAAGCACATGGCATTATATAGTACACATTTGTGCATTCATTTTCCCTGACATGCTAACTACAGTTACTACTGTTTTGTATGTGTCAATTCCCATTCTCAGAGCAAAATGAGAACTATAGAACTGAATCTGATCTAAATAGAATCTGCTTAGGAGCAAATATGCTGTCACAATCCCTTGTATTACCGAAGTGGGTTGGAAATCACCACACAGGTAATGAAAGAATGAACAGTCCCTAAATTCAAAAGTGATGCATGAACAAAATTCTGTGTTTCAATTAGACTGCATAAGCTGTGAAATGATCCAATAACCTTCTCACAGTTGGGGGCAGCTAATAAATAATAAGAAAATATATACAGGATCCAACAGTCTTCTGATCCTAATAGTTCCAATCAAAGTCTTTATTGCATCAAAAATATAGTTTGTCTTAAAATAGGAACTTCATCAAGCTATTAATATGCACCTCACTTTTATACCTTACTAAAGACAATGCATCTGAAACATAATAAGTTGCTAGAGTGTTCCAATGCAGGACAATGCATGACTTCTAGTTCATTATTTCCTGATGTTATGGCATTGCTGTCCAATCCTGGGGCATAATGAGGAGCTTGAGATCTTATATTATCACTTAATGAAGTCCAGTTAAGAATCATTAACCTTTGCTCCACTTCTCATACTTGATGCACAATAAGCGGTCCTGGGATAACTTTAAAAGGTGAACTTGGGCAAAACTAGTCAATGGATCTTTTGAAGAATTAAAGCCCTCTCAAACCACCATTTCACCCAAAGCAATGGGGCAGGTATACTATTGATTGATAATAAAACTACACACATACTGCTCAGGTCAAATGTATTGAGTAGTGCAAGAATCTTCTGATAGGATAATTATTTGGGAGGGTTGGTTGAACCAACTGAAATAAAGATACATGACTTTGATGATTTGTTTCAACATTTTATCTGTGAACCTCTGGAACCTAGACACAAATTATATTTCTTTTTATTAAATTTTCAATGCAATCCAACCTATTCTTATCACCACCATAGGCATAAAATATAAACATGACATTATCACTAAATAATAAACTAAATTGGCTGAAATTGCTAATAAACGTGTATAGTGCATAAAGCAATATGTTTTACATAGGGTTTACAAGAATGCAAGGTTTATATACAGAAATGACTTAAGGGCTGTAAGACATTATGTTAAAACACAATAAGTACTTTAAAAGGGTGTTGTACTTTAAGTACTTTAAAAGAGTGTTGGATGTTGTTCATGTTAATGTGATAAATTCAGTATTCTATAGGATCAGATAAATTAGTAATAACAAAAGTACCAATTGAAGCAAGAACCTTGTACAATAACTTCTAATTCCCATTTCTGATATTTGGATGTTAAATTGTTAGTAGTTTTGAATGAAATGTATGTAGCACTTAAACCTTAAATGTCACCACCCCAGAAGCTGACGGCACCATGCATAACACTATACATCTCATTCATTTTTATCTGCATACTGAGCACAATACACAGTACAACTCTGGGGCTTTTACAAAGCTTGCTGAATAAAGAAATGAATAGTATCCAATTTTCTACCTGGTAATGTAATACTGAGAAATCCACTAAGGGTTACACAGTTTGTCTGTCTGTCTGTTTATGAATTCATTTATGTTTGAGACAGGGTCTCACTCTGTCACCCAGGCTGGAGTACAGTGGTTTAATCATGGCTCACTGCAGTCTTGACCTCCTGGGATCAGGTGATCTTCTTGCCTCAGCCTCACCAGTAGCTAAGACTGCAAGTGCGTGCCACCCACACCCAGCTAATGTTTTTTACTTTGTGTAGAGATGGGGTCTCACTGTGTTGCCCAGGCTGGTCTCAAGCTCCCCAGCTCAAGTGATCCTCCTGCCTTAGCCTCCCAAAGTGCTGGGATTACAGGCATGAACCACCATCCCCAGCCTGTAAACTGTATTTATCATATAGTTTAAAAGTAAGGAATGACATCGAGATCTTTAAGACAATGTTTTAGCTCTGTCCTGCTTCTTTCATAACTTGGATTTCACCCTATTTTACAGATGAAAGAGTTGCAATCTCCACACTTTTCCTTTCGATGTGTGCTAAGAGAGCCCACAACAGACGTCTAAGCCATTTCCAGTCATCTCCGTTAGGAGTCTAGTATTCTGGGAACTTGTCTTGATCAATAGTTTCTAACATTTTTGTATCTACGACATACTTTAGACAATCAGAATATTTGGAACCACATCTGAAGGGAATTTTTAAAAGATAAATCCAAACAGTGCATAAAAAATAATAATTACCCTATTAGCAACATTATCAGTATAACAGTCTCTCACAACAGCTAACTCACCATTGGTTACCCTGAATTTACGTCATAGTTACTGAGTACCTCCAACATCAGTTATTAGACCAAAACTATATTCACTGGAACAGAAAAATTTACTGCCTTGACTTACATAATTCTAAGGAAGTTTTTTTTTTTTTTTTTTTTTTTTGTGTGTGTGTTCTAGTCAGTGCACCATCTTTCTCTGGAGTAAGGTATATTATTTACCTACTGTTGCATAACAAATTACTCTAAATTTCAGCAGCTTAAGACAACACACAGTTTCTATAGATCAGAAGTTGGGGCACAATTTGGCTGAGTCCCCACTAGCCAGCCCCACCTGACTGAGTCCGTCACCAGGCTGCAATCAAGAAGACAGTGACAGTTATGGTCTCATCTCAAAGCTCAACTGGAGAAGGATCTATTCACTCACGTGCTTGTTGGCAGGGTTCAGTTCCTTGTAGTTTGTTGGACCAAGGGCCCAAGGTTTTTGCTGACCATTGGCCAGAGGTGGCCTTCTCGTCCGTACTTTATGTGTTTATGCAGCATTGCATCTTGTTTCATGAAAACCAGCTAGGCTAGAGAAGGGAAGACCAAAAGTGCCAGCAAAATGGAAGTCATAACCTTTTATAACCCAATCTCAGAAAGCACATCACTTTGTTTTTGCTGTATTCTGTGGTTGTTTCTTCCAGAATAAAGTCACTAGGCCTAGCCCACACAGAGAGAGAGGGGATACAGAAGGGCATGAAAACTAGGAGGAGAGGATCGTCAGGGGTCGTATTAGAAGCTGCCTACCACATAGGTGATGTTGCTATTCTGGTGACCACACACATAAAGGGCTGCAGAAGCCAGGGAAGAGTTGTAAATGACTGAAGCATGTCAGTTGCCAAGAAAAATAAGGGGTTGTAGGGACTGGGGCAAACTAGGAAGTATGTATCTTCTCTAGAAGGTGCAGACACTACTCAGCTCCTACTGACTTTTGCCAACTGGCTGATTTTTCAAAAGAAACCATAAATCCCAGCATTTATGATAAATCATCTGAACTTCTTATGTGGGGACAATATGGGCTAATCAAACAAAAATTGCTTACAAGTGTGACACTGTTCTTGTTCAGTATCCTTTATCTCTTGTTACTAGTTATCTAGCTCCTCTGCCATTTCAGCTCACAATCTGAAAACCCAGCTCAACATGAGTCTGACATATATAAATAAAATAGGCTGGATGTGGTGGCTCACACTTGTAATCCTAGTACTCTGAGTAGCCAAAGCAGGTGGATAACCTGAGGTTGGGAGTTCGAGACCAGCCTGGCCAACATAGTAAAAGACCGTCTCTACTAAAAATACAAAAAAAATTAGCCAGGTGTGGTGGTGCATGCCTGTAGTCCCAGCTATGTGGGAGGCTAATGCAGGAGCTTTACTTGAAACTGGGAGGTGGAGGTTGCAGTGAGCCCAGATCATGCCACTGCACTCCAGCCTGGGTGACAGAGTAAGACTCCCTCTCAAATAATAATAATAATAATAATAATAAAATTATGTGTTATAGGCAGGAAAGAATCTTATGCAAGTGTCAAAATTTGGTGTACATTAGCTGACTTGTTCATAGAGTTTAAGCACAATTAATAATTTATTTGCATTCATACAAGCATACATACAAATAAATGGGGTCAGGTAAATGAAGGACAGATGGGAAGGCTGTCCTCCCAAATTTCAGGAGCATGCATTCAAGCAAATTCACCTTATTTGACAATCCAAAAGAAACTATTTTCTACTTTACATGTCTATTATCCAATTCATTTATTTGATAATTAATAAGTGAAAAATTCTAGCATTGTGCGGTTACATCAAGAAGAGGCAGATTAGCTGATGTTACTTTGGAAACTTTACAAAGAAAACATTTTCAGTGTTCTCCAGAGCTGGAGTTACAAACAAGAGGTTCTTTAATAAATCACTAGATAAGTGCTTGTTATTACATTATTATTTAATAATTTAGAAACACAAGGAGTACAGAAAAAGAAAACCCCTAGTTCAATTTTTCCAACTTCATTTTCTTTAAAAATGCAGGCCAATGTTAAATGAGGAAAAATGGAAAGATGAACAAAATGAGCAGGAACAACATGATCCAAATTTTAAAATCCTAATGAGGATTAGAATTCCGCTTTCATTCTGTAATAGTTACGCACTTAAATTAAGTTCTGAAGGTCGTTTAGTAATATAGGGTTGTAAAGCCTAAAAATATTTTCTACATACAGAGGAGAAAAATCAAAGAAATATGCTGATCTGGTATATGTCCTAGAATTTTAAATTTTAAAAATGCTAAAAGTAGGGTTTCTGTTCAGGGAAGATGAGGTGATATAAAATATAGTTTTCCTGGAAGTAAGTTATAACCTAATGAAATTATGAATGATGATGTGTGTTTCAAAATAGCAATAATGTAGTCTTGAGTGGTTCTGCTATAAAAAACTGCTCTTATTCATCAAATAAGTGTGTTCTGAGCACCACCTTCTCTCCTCCTTGATATGTTAACAGTAAAAACATATAATATCTCAGAGTTTATCACAGAATGTACTGGCTACAAAATAGCCCCAGACATGTGTGTTTGGGGGTTTCTGCTTTGATCCATAAGGAAGCTCAGAGAGATACTATTGACTTTCTTCAAGCCATTCTCCACCACCAGCTGGAAGCACCTCCTTAAACAGTGTACCTCATTACATCATGTCTTCTAGGGATCTCACTATTCTCTAAATTGAATCTAAACTCCTTACATGGATAACAAAGCTTTGTGCTACTTTGTCCATTTTTCCTTTTCCCAGCTAATCTCATTATTCTACCTTACTTTCCTTGTGGTCCAGCCAAGTAGCTGTCTTTCAGATCCTTGTGCATGCCAAGCTATTTCCACACCAGGACATATATACCTGTTGCTCTTTTAGCCTGGAGTGTCTTTCCTGAGCTTTTTTTCTGGCCTGTTTGTCAGTTAGGTAACAGCTTTATACATACCTCCTCCTGGATGCCTTCCCTGAACACTCTGAATTAATTCTCATACCCATCTCTCCATTATTAATTTCCACCTTAACCCCTTGCTTGCTTCATTCCTAACACCTATAAAAAATCATGATCATTTTACTTCTTTGATAACCTTTTTGGTCTGTTCCTTTCACTACAATATTAAATAATAAGAAAGGGATTATGCCAACCCTGCTCACTATTATTTCCAGCATTGAATCAGCATGTCTGGCACAGTGGAAGCAACTGATAAGTATGTGTTGTATGAGTGAATGAATGAGGAAATAGATGACAACTTGAAAATAAATTTTGGTTAGGCCATCACACAACTTAACATAATAAATAGCTACCATGTACCAGAAATGGTGCTTTGCGGGGTTATGTGTTTTTTTTGTTTGTTTTTTTGAGACGGAGTCTCACACTCTCACCCAGGCTGGAGTGCAGTGGTGCCATCTCGGCTCACTGCAAGCTCCGCCTCCCAGGTTCATGCCATTCTCCTGCCTCAGCCTCCCGAGTAGCTGGGACTATAGGCGTCTGCCACCACGCCCGGCTAATTTTTCGTATTTTTAGTAGAGATGGGGGTTTCACCATGTTAGCCAGGATGGTCTCGATCTCCTGACCTTGTGATCCACCTGCCTCGGTCTCCCAAAAGGCTGGGATTACAGGCGTGAGCCACCACGCCCAGCCCAGGGTTATGTTTTTAATTTGATAACCATCCTCTGAAATATCTACTATTATTACCATCAGAGTATAGAAGGAGAAACTGAAGGTCGTGGGTATTAAGTCATTTGCCCAAAGCCAAGACAGATTATAAAAGGAGTAGGAAGAGCATTTGAACTTGATTCTGTCTTCCTCAAGACTTCCAGCTTGTAACTATTATATTCACCATTAATAGTTAAGCCCCTGTGGAAAATTAGGAGTTTCTAATTATTTAGATCGGGACTACATTTTAGATAACTGCCAAAAACTACATTTAAACTTGTACCCAAGATGACAATATATCTAATCACAAATTGAATATAATAGGAGCTTACTCCTATTATATTCCTGATTACTACAGCTAGAAGTCTCAGGATGACAAGTTTCTCTCTTCAAAAGAGCAAGGTAGTAGTAAAGAAGCTGAAGAAGCACAGAATTCCAGGACTTTTTTCATTAGTGAGGTTTTCCCTTTAGCCATGAGCTCTGTAGCTACATCTAAGAGAAGTCAAGTGTGAATCTCAGTTTTCTAAAAGAGCTGGTTCTAAACTTCTCTGATCATTAATGTTGATTTACCAATTAAATATCCCAGAGCAAATTCAAGGGAGCGTGCCTTGGTGTCTACTTGGCAGAAATATGTGGGCAACTAAGGAATTCTCTGCATCCTACTTTGATGAAATATGTTATCAATTCTGCCTAATTAGAATTACTCCTTTTCTCTTTTAATTGCATCCCTATGCATATTTGTCCTCATTCATAGAATATAAACAGTTGACACCATCTGAGTTTCTGTAATATTTACAGTCTCAGTAAGGTCTATGAAGACTTTGGCGAAAATACCAGTTCTCGATGATCACCAGTCTATAAAGCATCTTAATTCAAATGCCACCAAGAACCAGATGAGCAATATAGTGAATCATAAACAACTGAATCAATTTCCCCCCACATTCCTCCCAGAACTAGTAAACAATCTACTCCCAGGTTGAGCTTTTGTTCTGAGTTTCATCCCAGAGTACAACTTTACAATGGAGTTTTAAGCCCCAAAATTGCTGATGTAGCCTTAATTATAGCTATGCTGGTGACACCATTCTAATGAACTCTTTGTTATTTTATGTGGCTTGGGTATCCCAGGAGGGGCATTGTCTAAATGAACAAACACATTGGTCAGGGTTTAGTGGGAATGGAGAAGTGGTAAATATGTATGTGTATGTGTATGCAACATGAATTATGCAAATTTTAATGAGTATGATATCAAAATGGTAATAGCACTTCCCACTATGGGAAGTATTTGAACTAATGAAAATCCTGTCAATTAAAAAGCTTTATCAAAATTATAGGGGAGACTAAATGATCTGTAAACTTTATTATTTATTTGGTGGAATCTCACTCTGTCACCCAGGCTGGAGTGCAGTGGTGCGATCATAGCTCACTGTGAGGTGGAACTCCTGGGCTCAAGCAATCCTCTTGCCTCAGCCTCCCAAATAGCTAGGACCACAGGGACCTGACACCATGTTCACCTAGTTTTTTCAATTTTTGTAGAAACAGGGTCTCAATATGTTGCCCAGGCTTGTCTCAAACTCCTGGCCTCAAATAATTCTCCCACCTTGACCTCCCAAAGTGCTGGGATTGTAGGCATGAGCCATGGCATCCTGCCTGTAAACTGTATTTATATTTATGTATTAGTCCATTTTCATGCTGCTGATAAAGACGTACCTGAGACTGGGAAGAAAAAAAGGTTTAATGAATGTACAGTTCCACATGGCTGGGAAGGCCTCACAATCATGGCAGAAGGCAAAGAGGAGCAACTTACATCTTACGTGGATGGTGCAGGCAAAGAAAAAGCTTGTGCAGGGATACTCCCATTTTAAAATCAACAGGTCTTGTGAGACGTATTCACTGTCACGAGAACAACATGGGAAAGACCTGCCCCCATGATTCAATTACCTCCCACTGGGTCCCTCCCACCACATGTGGGAATTCAAGATGATACTTGGGTGGGGACATAGCCAAGCCATATCATTCCACCCCTGACCCCTCCCAAATCTCATGTTCTTACATTTCAAAAACAATCATGCCTTCCCAACTGTCCCCCAAAGTCTTAACTCATTTCAGAATTAACTCAAAAGCCCACAGTCCAAAGTCTTATCAGAGAAAAGGCAATTCCCTTCCACCTATGAACCTGTAAAACCAAAAACAAGTGAGTTATTTTCTAGATACAGTGGGTAAACAGGCATTGGGTAAATACAACCATTCCAAATCGGAGAAATTGGCCAAAACAAAGGGGCTACAGGCCCCATGCAAGCACAAAATCCAGCAGGGCAGACGAATCTTAAAGCTCCAAAATGATCTCCTTTGAATCCATGTCTCACATCCAGTTCACACTGATGCAAGAGGTGGGTTTCCATGGTCTTGGACAACTCCACCCTTGTGGTTGTGCAGGGTACAGGCTTCCTCCTGGCTGCTTTCATGGGCTAGAATTGAGTGTCTGTGGCTTTTCCAGGTGTATGGTGCAAGCTGTCAGTGGATCTACCATTCTGGGGTCTAGAGGACAGTGGCCGTCTTCTCACAGCTCCACTAGGCAGTGCCCCAGTAGGGACTCTGTGTTGGGGCTCCAATCTCACATTTCCCTTCCATACTGCCCTAGCAGAGGTTCTCCATGAGGGCCCTGCCCCTGCAGCAAACTTCTGCCTGGACATCCAGGTGTTTCCATACATCTACACTAGGAAATCTAGGCAGAGGTTCCCAAATCTTCATTCTTGATTTCTGTACACTTGCAAGCTCAGCACCTTGGGGAAGCTGCCAAGGCTTGAAGCTTGCACCCCCTGAAGCCATGGCCTGAGCTCTTCATTGGCCCCTTTCAGCCATGGCTGGAGCAGCTAGGCTGCAGGGCACCAAGTCCCTAGGCTGCACAGAGCACGGGGAACCCTGGGCTCGGCTCACTTTTTCCTCCTAGGCCTCTGGGCCTGTGATGGGAGGGGCAGCCATGAAGACCTGTGACATGCCCTGGGGAGATTCTCCCCATTGTGTTAGGCATTAACATTCGGTTCCTTGTTACTTATGCAAATTTATGCAGCAGGTTTGAATTTCTCCTCAGAAAATGGTATTTTCTTTTCTATCGCATTGTTAGGCTACAAATTTTCCAACTTTTATGCTCTGCTTCCCTTACAAAACTGAATGCCTTTAATAACACCCAAGTCACCTCTTGAATGCTTTGCTGCTTAGAAATTTCTTCTGCCAGATACACTAAATCATCTCTCTTAAGTTCAAAGTTCCACAAATGTCTAGGGCAGGGGCAAAATGCTGCCAGTATCTGCTAAAACATAACAAATGTCACCTTTGCTCCAGTTCCCAACAAGTTCCTCATCTCCATTGGAGACTACCTCAGCCTGGACCTTATTGTTCATGTCACTATCAGCATTTTTGTCAAAGTCATTCAACAAGTCTCCAGGAAGTTCCAAACTTTCCCACATTTTTCTGTCTTCTTGGGGGCAGGAAAGACCTGCCCCCATGATTCAGTTACCTCCCACTGGGTCTCTCCTGCAACATGTGGGAATCCAAGATGAGATCTGGGCAGGGACACAGCAAAACCATATCAATTTACTTATTTTCTCTATTGCAATGGACCACACTTATCTTTCAAACTAAAATACCAACCACCATTTTTCAGTTCCATGCAAACCAATGCTTTTCAAAATATAATGTGCCTATAAAGCACAATCCAGTTAAAATTCAGATTTTTATTCTGCAGGTCTGAAATGGGGCCTTTTTTGCATTTCTCACAAACTGCTAGTCCATGTCACTGTTTATTTGGAATAAAACTTCTATAAGAGGTTTTAGTTATCATTGCACTGTTTTTATAACATTCAATAACCACTTTTAAAATATGTTGGGTGATAGATTAATGTCCCAAAATATGCATTTTCTTGCAAGTTAGAAATATATATTTTTTAAATTAAATATCCTATAACCCTGTTATTTGAACATTGTTTAAGTGGAAGTTCTACTGCTGTTTCAAAAACCAAAAAGCTTCTGAAAAAAAATCAATGACTTTAAAAATGAAGGGAAGGGCTCTAAAAACACTATAAAGGAAGGCAAAAAACCAACACAATACACCACATTGCTTATTTACAAGGATCCTGAGAAATATTAGAGTTGATGCTGAGAAGACAATAAGCAATATGAGAGTGAAGACTTGTCGGTCTCCATGCCCCATTCTATAAATGTACTCTCATAGGAAAATGAGTCTTGAATTCTGCAAGTTTCTTAAGTGTTTGAAGTTTTTAAAATAGGCCCTTCATATAAATATATGTCCCCTTACATATTTAAAATCTAGAATTCCAATTCATGTATGTGTGGCTCTATCACTGACATTTCATCAGGTATACTGTCAAAGTTGTGAATCACACAAATCATTCAAGAGCCACTTTGCAAATACTTGAGTGGCAGCTCACACCCAGAAATGTATGTGTTTTCTGACAAGTTAGAGTTGTAATTCATCCATTAAATATGACAGAATATATATTTATTTGTATAGGGCTCTTAAGTGGCCTCTTCATGTTTCTGTGGCAGTTTTTACATCTTAGTACATATGAATAATGTACATATTTCAAGTAAACCCACCAAGCTTAATAACAGTATCTTTGATTTTTTTTCAGAGTAGGAATTGGAATCATTAGTCATGGAATGTAGCTTTTTTGTATAATCATCAGTCACATACTGTGGCTTATGGGATACTTTTTTACACTGAGCTCAAGGACTATAGCTCTTGAGCTAACCCTCCATTTTTCCTTAAAAAAAATCCTCAGATTTTCCCTAAAAATAATACCCTCATGTTGCAAAAGAGCTGTGACTTTGAGTATATTCACAGAGTTTTGCAACCATCTCTAATATGTAATTTTAGAACATGTTAGCACCCTAAATAGAAACCCCTGTCAATTAGCATAGCAGTCACTCTCTATTCCTCCCTACTGTCGGTCCCTGTAAATACTAATCCATTTATGTCTCTATAGATTTACCCATGCTGAACATTTTTTTATAAATAAATAATCTATTATGCGGCCTTTGGTGACTGCCTTTATTCATTCAACATAAAGTTTCCAATGCTTATTTGTGTTGTAGCATGTATCGGTATGTCATTCTTTTTTATAGCTGAGTAATATTCTTTTGTATCTATAACTTATTTTATTTATTGATTCAGCAGCTGATGGACACTAGGGTTGTTTCCACTTTTTGGCTATTATGAATTATGCTGCTGTAAACATTTTCAAGGCTTTTTGGCATATACCTAGCAGTGGAATCTCTGGATCACATGGTAAGGCTATGTTTAACATTTTGAGGAACCACTTAACTGTTCTCTAAAGTTTCTGCAATCTTTTATAATCCCACCAGCAACATATGCATGCATGAGGGTTCCAGTTCCTCTCCATCCTTATCAACAGTTGTCACTTTTTTGTTTTAGCCTTTTAGGAGGTATGAAGTAGTATTGGACTGTGGTTTTGATTTGCCTTTCCCTAAGGATTAATGATATTGAGCATCTTTTCATATGCCTAATAATTTCTGGTGAAAAGTCATCTGTTAGTCTTATTGAGGAGCCTTTGCATGTGATAAGTCATGTTTCTCTGTTGCTCTCAAGAGTCTCTCTTTGTTCTTCAACAGTTTGGCTATGACATATATAGGTGTGAGTTTTATTGAGTTTATCTTAGTTGGAATTCATTGAACTGCTTCAATCTGTAGATTAATATTTGTCATCAAATTTGGGAAGACTTAGACCATTATTTCTTCAAATTTTTTTCTTCCCCTTTCTCTCTCTCCTGTCCTTCTAGACTCAATCATCTATATAATGGTACACTTGATGGGATCCTAAGGTTTAAACACACACATTTTTCTGTTCCTTTTTCCTCATTTTGTTTTCTTCATTTTGCTCGAACTGGACAATCTCAATTGACCTATCTTTAAGTTTGTTAATGTTTTTCTTCTTTTGTCCCCTCCAGTAGCTACTTGATTTGCCATTGATTTTTTTTATTACCATTTTTGTAATTTTCAACTCTAGAATCTGCATTTGGCTCTTTTTAGTGTCTATTTATTGACAATTTGTATTTCGTAAGACATTGCTCTCATACTCTCCACAATTCTTTAGAGATAATTTTAGTCCCTTAAACATATTTGTAATTGCTTAAAGTCTTTGTATAGTAAGTCCAACATACATCTTCCTGAGAAATAGCTTCTATTGATTGGCTTCTTTTCCTGTGTATGGGCCACATGTTTCTTCTTTGGTAGTGGACGTTTAAAATATATAATCTGGACACTCTGAAAATCAGATCCTCCTTCACCCCACATTACATTTCTATTGCTGTGAAACAAATCACCACAATTTAGTAACTTAAAACAACACAAATTTATTATTTTGAAGTTCTGTTGGTTATAAGTCTAAAATGTGTCCCACTAGGCTAATATTATCATTTCAGAAGGACTGCATTTCTTTCTGTAGGCTTTATAGAACAATCTATTTTCTTGTCTTCCAGCTTCTAGAGGCTGACTACATTCCTTCACTCACAGCCCATTCTATCTTCTAAGTCATTAATGACTATTTCAGTCTTCCTCACATTGTATCACTCCAACACTAACTCTTTTAGCTCCCTCTTCCACATTTAAAGAACCTTTGTGATTACATTGGGCCCATCTAGATAATCCAAGATGATATTACTATTTAAAATCCAGCTGCTAGCAACCTGAATTCCTCCTTGCCATGTAACATGGAACATAAATTTACAAGTTCTAGGGATTAACACATGGGCATCTTTTGGGGAGAACATTATTCTGCCTATCATACTTCCCCAGGGCTTATTGTTGCTATTTGTTCTTGTTTTGGCTGTTGCTGCTTGTTGGCTTAATGAGTTTCCTGGATGAATTCTGTAAAGTATATATTTGTGTGTGTGTACGTGTGTGTGTGTGTGTGTGTGTGTGTGTAGCCTGTATCCATAGAAGTCTCTATGTCTCTGCTTAACTGGCTTAGTGGTCAGGCAGTGATTGAACAAAGATTTCCTTAAATGACTTGAATCAATAAGTTCCCCAGCCTCTGTTGACAGGCTGTGTGTTTATGAGCATGCCTCCAATGCTCCAGTAGTTTACAGCTCTGCCCTAGCCTTCACTTCCTACTCTTTGCTGAGCCTCAATGTCATGCAGAGATTAAAGCTTGGGGCATTTTCAGTTTATTTCTGGGGATAAGCACAGCTCTGCACATGCATGTTGCCTTCTGGATTCCAAGAAATATATTGGAGCATTTCAAATCCCTCTATGGATATCTCATATCCCAGTTTTTCCTTTAAAATTTTTTGGTCAGCCTCCTTTTGTGCCACTTGTACAGCTGCCTCAGAAAGCTGCAACATTAAACAACTGCAATTGATTATTTTTGACAAACACCCTGGGGATAGGGCTGTTTGCACAGAGAAATTTCAGTCACATTGTATAAAAACAAGCCCTGGACTTTGGGCATTTATAGGGAGCCATTGGATAAGTGAAAGAGTAAAAATTTACTGGAAAGAGGGCTTTTGGGGAGCCCCAAAACTGTTTTTCCCTTGAGTGGCTGCTAGACTGTTGGTTTATAACAAGTACCATGGTTGTGAGTCTATTGGTTTTCAAGGATACTGGAGATTTGAGGACAGGGTGATGAGAATAAGGCACACTAAAATTCCATAAATCTTGCTCTTCTTACTGATACTCATGTTTTTTCTGAATAAGTGCTCCTTAGACTGTTATAAGCCTTTAGTTAATTTCCAGAGCTCTAGAAAAGTTACATTTGAGGACTTTTGCAAGTGTTCTCATTGCCTTTATAGAGAAGCAGATTTTGGGGAGTACTTATTCTATCATTCTGGAAGGGTTTCTTGAAAGATCTTTCTAAACTGTCAATATCTCTCTGCCTCTTCTGTAAGTAACAAACTTTGTCATTACAAGGACATCAAATCTTCTGGCCAGCTGCTGAAGGCACCCAGCCATCAGTCTTTTAAACATTTGCTACAAATTGAAGTTGCCTTTCTCTACCTCACCCATATACTATTATTGTAATGCCTAGTTCAAAAGTAACTTTTCTCTAAAAATATTCACATCACCCACAGAGTGAGATACAGACTCATTGTCATGAAGTTTGGTGTGCATCAAATATTTTAAACTTTCATTTGTTATAATATTGCCTTTAGCCATAGAATTCTACATTCATTATTTATTGCAGAGTAATGAACTTCCTTAAGACTTATGAGCTTAAAGCAATGATTATCATTTGTTAGACATAAAGTTCTATCTACTAAACAAGATGTTCAGGGATATGTGATCAAGCAGCTATTGCTGCATGGTTTCTGTGGGAAAGGAAGTAGAATTTGTTTGGTTAGGAGACACCAGTTCAGGTTTCCTCATTTGTAATCAGATATTGACTAGGTCTAGAAGATTCACTTCCAAGGTGATTCAATCATAGAGCTGGCAGTTTGGCACTAGCTTTTATTCAAGGGCCTCAGTTCCTCTCAACTTGGGTATCATCAAAGGGTTGAATGTTATCATGACACAGCAGCCCGTACCCTCCAGAGCAAGTGATCCAAGAGAGTAAGGAAGAAACTCCAGTGCCTTTTATGACTTAGGTTTGAAAGTTGCACATCATCATATTTGGCATATTCAATCAGTCATACAAGACCAGCCTTGATTCAGTGTGGGAAGGGCACAGATATATGGAGACATAAATCATTTGGGAACATCCTGGAGGCTAACTCCTATAGTATCTATTTTGTCTAAGACCCTGTTTAGGATATACAAACTTATAAATATGACCATTCCTTAAAGAAGAGCAAATTTATTTGCAGAGGAAATGGCATGCATTCCAATAACAAAAATACTACTACGGATAGCTGATGTGTCATAAATGAAAGAAAGACAATATATTTGAAAAGTTCAGAGAAGGTAGAAATTGCATCCAGCTTCCAGAACAGGGACTTTGGGCTGAGAGGGACTCCTGGCTATAAATAAGAAATCAAAAAGCAATTGTCTATTTTTTAGTCCCAATAAATTCTTAAGATAAAAAAGAAAATATGCACATTTGAATTGCTGAGGTCAAAAGCAAATTTAGACCGCTTGTGTAGAAATAGACTTGCAACCTCATGGCAAGCAACACAACTCCAAAATAATCAGGAATAATTTTTAGCTAAACCATTGATACAAGAATGCATTCATCACAATTATAATTTGCTACCAGGATCTAAAGAAAAGACAGTCATTTCTGGATTTCAACTCCTAGACTGGAATAGAATTAAGAAGACATTATTTATAACCAGTCGAGATCTACATTATGACTATTTTCAGAAATGTAAAGTTATATCACTATCAACTATTAATACTTGCTTTAAAAGCTGGCATATGTGTAAATATACAAGGGAGAACTAACTTGTGGTTACTAAATACACATTCTGACATTTCAGTGAATGATTTGCACGATCATTACTAAGTCTGTTGAACTTGATTCATAGCACATATTTATTCAAATTTTTAAAATTCATAGACACACATTTATTCATCAAGTTTCACTGTAATTACAGCAATTGCCACTGGGCTAGAAAGAATAGAACCCAACACGAGATAGTGGTTCCTGTGATTTGCTGTTGAGCAAAACAAATCAAGCCTTCTTTTTTTTTTTTTTTTTTGTGTCTGAAAAGAAGCTTATTAGGACAAATAAATAGATACAAAGTTTCAAAACTCATATAATTATCAGTGGTCCCTAAAAATGGGAAATTTTGAAGTCAAAACTGAATAACAAATAGAGGACACTATCACAGGACAATGACATTGAAAGTGACTTTTACATTTACGTGCAAAGTTGTCTTCACAGATTCTTAAAGAAACACATGGGTTCTCCTGTTTTTAAGCTTTGTCCTGGGAATTAATTATTTATTTATTTAATATTTTGGGGGTAGGGGGACAAAGTCTCTGTTGCACAGGCTGGAGTACAGTGATGCAATCTTGGCTCACTGCAGCCTCCACCCTATCTTGGGAGTAATTTAGACTTCTGTAACTTGTATTAAACTATTTCAGCCTGTGTTAGGTGTTCTTTGGTACAGTGGTTCTCAAACTTGTTTGTCCGTGGTGCCCTTGTTAAAAATGCAGATTCCTTACTACGTAGTGTGGTTGATTGATTGAGGCCCCCAACTCTGCATTTTTAACTTTTTTCTTTTTCTTTTTTTTTTTTTTGAGACGGAGTCTCCCTCTGTCACCCAGGCTGGAGTGCAGTGGCTTGATCTCGGCTCACTACAGGCTCCACCTCCCAGGTCCAGGCCATTCTCTGCCTCAGCCTCCCGAGTAGCTGGGACTACAAGCGCGCGCCGCCACGCCCGGCAATTTTTTGTATTTTTAGTAGAGACGGGGGTTTCACCATGTTAGCCAGGATGGTCTCCATCTCCTGACCTCGTGATCCGCCCGCCTCAGCCTCCCAAAGTGCTGGGATTACAGGCGTGAGCCACCGTGCCCGGCCGCATTTTTAACTCTTATGCAGTGATTCTGAAGCAGTCAACTGACAAAACTTTGAGAACTGGAGTGTTACTGTATGGGAGCTATGTTTTCAGAGCATAAAGGGAACATCCCACGTTTTGATTCAGCAGACCTGAGTTTATGTCCCAACCACAGCACTAACCAGCCAAGTGACCTTGGGAGACTCATTTAACCTCCCTGAGGCTCATTTGAATAATAGTGAAAATTCCTGTTTTGTGCTGAATAGTGCTAAAGACGAAAAGAGGCAGCGTTTGCAAAACCCTTTATAAACCTTAAAGCCTCCACCAACAATGTTGAGAATATTCTTACTGCTGAAGCATCTGCCAGAGGTGGCCAGTTTACATCCTTGATCTTATTTATCATTCAGAAGATATTTACTGCATGTCTACTGGGTAAGGCTTCACGGCGGATGTACTTCCCCTGGCCCTTATACAAGCCTATAAGGGGATTTCGGGACTCACAAATGGGCAATTAAACCTCCAGCCTCTTCCTGAGAGTTCTGCCCTCCATTTGATTCACAGAACTTTCTTCTGATGATTAAATTGGCACCTCTGTACGAAAATGTTCCCTTCCCATCCTCCAGGGAGGAGTGCTTTCCCATTATGCGCTTCACAAGGGAGGAGTGTGGCAGGCTTTGCTGTATATTGCACACTGTTAATTTTTAATGTGAAGAATCAGACTCTACCGGCTTCCTTTATGGTAGATTGTGCTGCAGGCTTCTTATCCACTGTGCAACATACCCCATTGGCTGTTGCAGAGGTAGCTTTACCTTTCTAGGGGTGTCAAAATGGCAAATGATTTAGTTACTGTCTAAATAAGGGGGAAAGAGGACTTAACTCTCATCATTGTAAGGGACTAGTCTGAAAGAGCCTCAAACGGATGATAATATAATTGGATGATAGACTGCCTGACAAGTGAGAGGAAAAAGAAAGTACTAATAGGAAGGAGGAAGACGCAAACAGCTACGGGGAGAAAAGTGGCTCAGGAAAGGGGGAACCTGAAATGTAGATGAGTTTAAGGCCCACTATGATTAAAACTTTTAGGTATCCCCATTGTCCATAGGATAGCAAAATCTTGTCCCTGCAAATAAGACCTTAACAATGAAGTTTCAACCTAGTTGTTCAATCTCTGATCTCTGGCCACACTGAATTGCAGTATTGGGAATGTGCTATGCTCTTTCATACCTCCATGACTTTGCGCAGAATTTTCTATCTTCGATTTGGCATTGCTATGTCTACTCACATCACTTTTCAATTTCCTATAGACCGTTCAAGGTTGGGCTGGAGTTCTCTAGCTCTTGTAGCCAGAATGAACTATTCCCTTCTCAGTCCTCCATGACCATTTAAAATATGGAAATATTGTACTAAATTAATTTGATTCACGTTCCTAAATATTTGAGTGCATACTATGTGTCAGGCACTGCAGTAGATGCTGAGGATATAGCAGTGAGCAAAACGAAGCCACTTGCCTTCTAAGCTTAACTACTCATGTATTGTCCATCTTTCCTTTTAGACAAGAGAGGAGGGTTTTGTCTGTTTAGTTCATCACTGTATTCCCACAGCCTTAGAAATGTGCCTGGCACATAGAAAGCACTTGATGAATAAATATTTGTTAAATAAATAGGCTTTACCTTAATACTAAATTCTACTCTAGGATGCTAGTTAATTATGCTTTTCAACACAGACTTTAGGCAATTTGAGAGTAGAAGCCATACCTTCTTTGCCTTTTATATCTGCAGAGTAGAGCAAAATAGCTGGTATGTAGCAAATGTTCTGGAATGAATTAAATTATCTAAGCTTATTATTTTAGCTGCTTCTATATACTTCATATTCAAAAGCTGGGTAGCTATGTTAGACAATTATTTCTCCTGAGACAAATTAAAACCAAAGTGTAACCCTAAGAAATCTTTCTCTAAATATAGGGCTTCAGACAGAATTGGGAGGGGACAGAATCTGTGTGCATGGGAGTTGCTTATTACGCAGTTTTGCTGGTGAAAGAAAAGATTTTGGGAGTTCCCACCTTATGCCACGGAGATTGCTGAAAATTTACTAACATTTTTCATTGTTAGAGGTGTTGATACAGAGAGTCACTCATCAGATAGAAGGTGAGATTCTAAAATTCCAACAGTTGATAGTTCTCCATGCACAAAACATCACAGACTTCTGAGCTATCATCTATTTTCAGATTCTCTTTTGGGTTGCTGTCCCTTGGCCTGAACTTTATCCTTCTTAAACAACTGTGCAAAGAGTTCATGTGTGAACAGCTAGCTATTCTTTGTTTATTCACCACATAGAAGGAAGAGGATTCATGGACTTCAAAATACAGGCATATACATAACAGCATTTAGGTAATTGGCTTTAAATATATTTTAGGGAGTTGGGGTGGGGGAAATACATTCTTAAAATGATATATCTCAGAGGATATGCAAAGGTGTTTACACAGTCACTAAATGTGTATGGGAATGAGAGAAAGGAATCAATTCGGTTACATTCCAAGTGGATTGGGAAAGTAGAATTGCAGGAACTATACATCATAGATAATCCACAAAGTGGGTAATCATATGTGAAAACTTGAGAGCTAACCCTAAGAACTAGATTTTAATTTCCCCATGTAACTACCTCCTACACGCACACATACACACACACACACGTTGCAAAAGGAACAAATGTGGTAGATGAGATCATGAGGCAAAAGCTGGGTAAAAGCAAAGGTGCATAAAAAATGGGAGGGAGAATGTAATGAAAAAGAAAAGATTCTGCAAAAATGAAAATTTGTCAAGTTTACAAAAACTGGGAATATTCTACAGAACATACCCAGGGCAATTACCCAAGGGGGAAAAAAAAGGATTTATTCAAAACTTGCCTGATGACACCACTATGAAGTGTCAGTATTTCAGGTGATAGTATAAGTTACAACACCTTAAAGGCCCTTTTCAGAATTCTACTTGAGTGTGTGTGAATTCCACAATAGTTCATGTACATTAAACAGCTTACTTTGAGACTCTGTTTGAAAAAATACCATTCAGAGGGAAGACCTATGTGAAGTTTCTACTCTGAGTGAATTTTTATGGCCAAATTAGGAACCTGGGAAGAGAGAGATTGTAATAAACGTACTGACACAGCAGTGAACTGCAAAATGGCAATGGGATATTATTTTAATGATGCTAGAGCTGAAATGCATCATTCCTGAGATTAGCATATCTGTTAAAAAACACATTCAGAAATCCAAGCTAAAGCATTTTGCCAGGGGTCAGCAGAAAGAGGGTTTTTGCACAAATGGGAAGACTGGGATATAGGATCAGCTCAGAAAATTTTGAAGAGATTATGCAATTTATAGACATAAGAGTTTAAACTGCAAAAGTCTAGATGGGATTTAGTTTCTTTTTGTCCTGGAAGTGTGTTCTTTAGCAAGTTCCCTGGCAGAGTTTGACTGGTTACACGGTCTACTTACATGCTCCTTCCCATCCTTCTAGTAGATCTTCCAGTTTATTAGTTAAAAATTAAGTCTCTTTAACTAGTTCATCCATCAGAAAGTTATTTAGTACTGATGGCAAACCAGGTACTTAGGATACTGTAATGAACAAAATCCAGCTTCTACCCTTAAAAATGTCATAGTTTAAAACGGAATACAACCAAAACAGCTAGTAATTTCAGTCCAGGGTGAATTATGCCATGATAGAGATAAATAAGTATAAAAGACTATGGGAGCATCATAACACTATGAGAGCACAAACATGTCTGACCCTTGTTTGGGAAGAAGATCAATGAAATCAAAGGTTTAAGTCTTGACTTAAGGGTTGACTCAGACTTTGCTCTACTTTTCTAGAATAACTAACACATTCAAAGTGCAGCATCACCTTCATCAGACACTAAAATCAGTTTAATGCCTACATATGGGCAGAACCAGTGGATGAAATGGAGAGAGCAAGTATTGGCCAAAGGTAATACAGCAAGGACATTGCATATCTTATAGGGAAATAATGTTGACTAACTCCCAGAACACAGGCTTAACCCAGTGTACTAAGCTGGAGTCACCCTGTGATTTTTCACCATCATCAGTACTTAGTTAAAATCAAAATAACACACTGGAAAAGGATGATCAATACATAGAGAAGAGTAGTCCTTCAGAAGATTACATAGAAAGAAAAATAAATTGTTATGCCCTTGAAAGAAAAGCTACTTTTATTTAAGTTAATAAAGTTTTATTTGTTCTCTAGTCGTTAAGTTTATAGAAGTTAAAAGTCTTGACTATTTGTCTTTTGCCAACATGAATTTAAAAGTGGTTTTAAAAAATCTCATTAACATTGTGCTTTTTTTTTCTGTCCCAAGCTGATTCAATACAAAACAGATTACCTCCTGTCTATGCCACTAAAGTGCACATAAATATTTCACAAACCAATTTATCTAAAAATTTTGTCATTCCTCATTCTGAATCTGGACATAGAGTGCACTAGAAAGCACTTTAGGTTTTTCAGATAACATAATCAGAGAGGCAAGAGTATATTATATTTGCTTTTCTGCCTCTTGTCTGGGCTTAAAATCTTTCTCTTGGAGTGTTTTCAGAATTTTATTATGTCAGATTGGCAAACACACAGTTAATGGGACTCCCAGAAAATACTTAATTGAGATAATTTAATAGTCAAAATAAAGTCCACACTATTGAGCCATAGGGGAAGGAGAGAGAGAGTAAACTTAGTTTTACCAGTTATGGTAGAAGAAAGTTATAGTCTTAATGAGCAGAGTGGTCCAGACCAGGGGTCCCCAACCCCTGGGCCATAGACAGGCACTGGTCCACGGAGGTGAGTGGCAGGCAAGTAAGCATGACTGCCTGAGCTCTGCCTCATGTCAGATCAGCCATGCGTTACATTCTTATAGGAGCCTGAACCCTATTGTGAACTGTGCATGTGAGGAACCAAGGCTGCACACTCTTTATGAGAATCTAACTAATGCCTGATGATCTGAAGTCGAAAAGTTTCATCCAGAAACCATCCCCCAACCCCATCTGTGGAAAAATTTTCTTCTACAAAACCAGTCCCTGGTGCCAAAAAGTTGAGGACCACTGGTCTAGACCACTGAGAAATACATGCAAAGAAGAGTTGAGGAACCTTTGATCCTGAAGTCAAAGTTAGGAAACTGAATGGCCCTCTTCTGCTATTTATTAACAGGCTTCATGTGAGAAATCTATTGCTTCTAGATGAGCAATTGGCAAATGTTTTCTATAAAGAGCCAAAGAGTAGAGAATTTCTGATCTGTAGGCTCTACAACCTCTCTTGCAACTCTTCAGCTCTGCTGCTGTAGTGTAAAAGCAGCCACTCACAGCTGATAAAAAAGAAATGAGCGTGGCTGTGTTTCAAAAAGAAGTTTGCGAAAACTGGTGGTGGGCCAGTTTTGCTGACCCATGGTCTAGAGAATTAATAATTATGAATCTGAAGGTAAAACCCAAAAGGTACCAGGGAACACTAATCAAGGAGAAATGATCAAGTCTCCATGCCAATAAGACTAAATATAAGTAAACAAGGCCCAGCTTGAGGAAAAATATGAACTCAGTATAATAACAAAATGGGCTTCGAGTCTGAAATCTTAGCTTTGCTATCAAGATCTATGCTTGTCTAGTTTTCTCACTAGCAAAATGATATAAGCAAAAATTTATTACCACCCTACTATCCTGCCTACCTTAAAGACTATTTTGAA
The DNA here is from genome assembly GCF_028885625.2 of Pongo pygmaeus. Lineage (NCBI taxonomy): Eukaryota > Metazoa > Chordata > Mammalia > Primates > Hominidae > Pongo > Pongo pygmaeus. Next base: position 85,278,399 of record NC_085930.1, read on the forward strand.
GCCAAAAATGAATTATATTGTTAAGTATTTTGGAAAAATGTAAGATGCTATACAAGTGATAGAAATATTATAAAATGATTTACACGACTCCTAAATTGCTGGGTCCCATCACCAAATTCTGGGCCCTAGAGTTTCTAATTGAGCAGATCTGAGGTGGGGCCCAAGGTCTAACATCGCTTATCATTTTCAAGAGATACTGATACTGCTAGTTTGGAGACTACTCTTTGAGAACCCCCACTGTACCCTCTTAAAACAGAACCTAAATCCAGTGGTAGAAGTGGAGGTTAAGTACACAGATGAAATTCCAAACTAGAAAATTAAGGATTAAGTATAGATTTACATATAGTGAGTATCCCTAATCATAAGCCTGATTTTTTCGGTTCAGCATATCATAGTGTTATACCTTGTATGGGAGAATTTATGTCCTTGGGATAGAGGTAAACATTGTTTTTGTAGCTTCCTAACAGATCCAGAAAATACAGTTAGATTGTATTGACATCAAAGTATTATCATAACATTACATATATGTATAGTAAATATAGTTATGTAGAGTTTCAAACAAAAACAATTAAAGGCATGGTCCTGATTTCTTTTAAGATGTGGAACTAAATGGATAGTGACCCACACACTTAACACCCTGGGTATTTGCATTTTGACCCACTTGAAATCTACACGCTGTGATCATTGAGTGTGTGGGCCATTATCCATTGAGTGTATGGTCAGAAAGGCCAGTTGTGGCAAGGCAGCATGGGCTCTGGGGTTAGCCAGACCTGACCTAAAACCTTTCTCCCCCAGCTCTGAGAGGGCATCGGAGGTAGAGTTCAGATAAAAGCACAGGCTCCAGACCCTGACCCTCTGAATGGAAATCCTGTCCCCACTTTTTAATGACTATGTGATGGTAGGGAAATCAATTAATCACTGAGTATTACCAAAAATGGCTAATGAAACAAGAATTGATTAAGTGCTAGGTGCTATTATAATTGTTTTGGAGATACTGTTACATTTAATTCTCACAACTCTGAGGTGGAGACTATTATTATGCCCACATTATAGATGTGAAACTGATGAATAGGGAGATTAAATATCTTCTGTAGAGTCACTTAGCCAGAAAAAGACATATCCGGGGATATTATCTTATAGGCAGTTTGACTCCAAAGCCCATTATGCTCTACTATAAGAGTTGGCACAATAAGGCCCTCTTGCTAAAGCCAGTCACTGCCTGATTCTTCAAATAAAGTTTTATTGAAGCACAGTCACACCCATCATTTACAATATAATCTATGGCTTCTTTCATATTACATTGCAGAGTTGAGTGGCTGCAACAGAACAAAGAATATATGGCCAACAAAACCTTAAATATTTACTATTGGTCCCTTTATAAAAAATGTACATTTACTCCTGCTCTATGAGGCCCTACAATTAGCTCTCTTAGCTATCTGGCAAGTTACTTCATTTATTCCAGTCACAGTTTCCCCCACTATAAAGTAAAGATCATACCACTGACCTTGCAGAAGCCCAAGAGCTTTCCATTTCTCCTATACACTTATTCACTCTGCCTATTAGAGGAAATGTAATCTAAACACAGGTTTGGTCACTTGATGCTTGCAGAGTCCAATTAACAAAAGCCAGGTCTGGTATAAAGAAAAGTGACTTTTTATTCCAAAGTTAGCTAAGGGGAAGAAGTACAGCCTTCTTCCCTTAAGAGGACTGCTTGGCTTTTGGAGCAGAAAGAGGATGCTTTTAAAAGGGGTGACTATATAGTGATAGAAATGAGCAGGTGGGGGTGTTCCCTGTGTTAGTTTGGTGGCTTATCTACTGAGCAGCTGAGTTGGTGTCTTCATTGGCATAAATAGGTTTTAATGGTGGCCAAAAACTCTCCAGGTGGGAGAAAGTTTGTCGTGGGCATACTTTAGGTTGTAAATCAACTGTTATCTCTCGAGGCAACCTCCTGGTGGTTGAGAGTTCTGTTCTGGAATTTGCCGTGTAGGGAGTGTCCAGTGAAGAGGAAGTAAAAGGCTATTATTTCCATCTCTAAAAAACTAAGTAGGAAGAGGGGAACAGGGAGAAATGGAGAAGAGAAAAGAAGAAAAAATAACTTAAAAAACAGTAATTCATTCTCTTTTCTTAGAAAAATGGGGATACTCAATTACTCAATTACAGAAAGTGTTGCTAATAATTTCTTAAATTGTTTGACCACAGACGTTCTGGCATGTTTTGCCTCTAAAAGTCTCCTGTTAATACCATGAACTATTTTTTTCAAGGAGCACAATTTGGGGAATTTTAACAGGCTCATGGTCCAGCTGCCTCATTTTCACATAAAGAAACAACTCAGGCATTTTGCATAGGATTTTCACTGCCAGTCAGGTGATGAGGGGATTTGAATCAGCTCTCCTGATCTCAGAATGGGGCTCCTCACCCCTGCAGGTAGTGTGCTGTCATCTTCTATCCAGTCCTCCCCATGTTCTTTCAAGTCACATGGCTTTCCTGATGTCTGTCAAACCTTTCTTTCTCAAGACAAGACTGTGAGCCCTTCGAAACTAAAATTCATACCCTTCTCATCTCAGCCCCCAGCAAATTGAACAATGCTTGTAGTGTAGTTGGCATTCAGTAATTGCATGTTGAATGAATAGGAGATTGAACAAAAGCCATGCTCTTCCCCAGCATTTGGGATTTCATTTCTTCCTTCAGTCACCATCTTCTTTGTCTAACTTTGATATAAAGTGCAGATTTTCCCCATTCAAACTACAAGAATGTCTCTTTACTTCAGTATATGCAAAATGCCCTCTGTCACAAAATACATATATGATGCTGTAGCTTGCATTTATTTCAATTAAATTACATGAAATCAAGGGCATATATTTGTAAAAGAAAGAAGAAATATGCAAATGGCAAAGGATCCAAAAAATGTTAAGGTCATCACAAAGTGAGGCCTTCTCATCTCAGAGTACAACTCTAGCATTTAATGATATATTCTGCACATGGCATGGCCCTCTATTCTAGCCAATGACTGTACCTTATATTCAGCTGAATAAAGACTAACGTTTCCTAACCCTGAAAACTTGACTCGGTAGGACTTTTTGATTGATGAGACCTCATAGCCATCTCCAAGCTGACATGAAAAATGGCCACAGTGTATCTAGTATCTATGTCATCAAGATTCAATAAAGAGAAATGTATATCAACTTCATGAGCAAGTCATACAACTTACTCCTTACAAGTTGAATTTGAAACCAACCCCTACCTGCAATGCCCTTTCACTGTACTGTATGCTGCACACATTCATTGCTTGCAGAGTTATGAATAAGAAAGTAGGGATTCCCAAAGCTTGCTGGGAAGCTAGCTGCCTGGACCACATCACATAGTGGGGAGGCACTTCTGAATCGGAAATGTGGCAGAGAAATTTCAGCAATATGAATGCCAGTGTAAAACATTTGCCAAAATCTGAAGGCCATTTCCTCTCAATCTGGGACTGTCAGGCAAATAAAAGGCGAGCAGAGCCATTGGACTGGGCCTCAATATTTGGGTTGCTTTCCAGGGGCAGATTTTGCAAGGGGGTTGGGTGAAGCCTCATCACAGGTTTTAATTTCCACTCATTCTAAGAGAAAGCTATTGATCTCTGGAACTTGTTAAATCCAAGACTGAGGGAATAGAATGAGAGTAAAGGGACTCAAATGTGAAAGTTGGCCAGACCTCACAGCTTTTCCTCATAAGCCAGAAAACAAGACACAGTTTTTCATTATTATAACTCAAGTCCTTCAAACCAAGAAGACTTATTTTTGTTAATAATAAAACCAAAGGTGATATCTGTCTATCAACCTAGCAGTTGATAATGCTAACAACAGTTCTGAAATGAAATTTGTAGCCAGAGCTATTTGGAGATAAACTGAAGAAGCCAGCCCTATTTGGAAATGACTAAAGAGACCACATATGAGTTTTTATTATCTTGGTTAAATAAATGGGAAACATAAAACCTGGGAGATGAGACCATAAGATTTCTTAGTCTTTTCTATTGATTAGAAAACAGCTCCAGAAAAGACTCAAAACAGTTTAAAAATAAAACTATTTTTTTTCCTGTTTGCTCCTGTGCCTTCCAAGCAAGGCAAGCCTTTTTCTCCTCCTCTTTACAGCAGTTGGGAGAAATGAGTTTCCAGTAAATAACAAGCTTACTTATCAGATGTTCTTAATAGAGCTGTGATCATCTTTATTGCAATTATTTTTAATATCTCTTGGCAATGTTCTGCTTTCTGATTTAAGATCATGGACCTATAAAAGTTTCCTACCTGCCACTTAACATTGACCTCAGCATGAATTTCTACAGGATGCTCAAGAGCATGTTGTAAGCACAAAGATAGCAAACAAAAACAGAGAAATGCAATGAAATTAAAAATAAATGTAACAAATAATAATAATAGTTTTCCCAGGTCCTTTCTGAATATGCTCCAAACATGTTTTCTATATCACACTTATTGTTTAAGTCAATCTGAATTAAAATACAAGAGCTAGGCTAGGATAATCTGGCATTAAAATATAAAAGTTTATTAATATTGTCAGAAAGAACCTGAGAACATTTTCCCCAGGACTTATAAAGGCAGTAAAGCACAGTAGTTATTGGCGACAGAATTAGGATATCTGAGTTCTAACTCATCTTCCTCACTTACTCTCAGAGAAGTAACATAACCTTTCTGTGCCTCAGTTTTTCATCTATAAAATAGGGACATTAATATCAACATTAAAGGTAAGGATGACATTAATTAAAGCTAGTACAAGACTTATTATTTTCCCTGGCACAGAACACATACTCAGTAAATTATAGTTATTATTAATATTATAAAGATGAAAATGATTCTGTTCATCATTTCAAAGTTATATTCATTGTTAAATACCCAATTCAAAATGTAGGTCACTGAACTGTTTTCCCTTCTAGATACAATACAGATAAAACGGGTTAACATTAATGGATCATTTTATTGCACAACAGACGTGCTGAGCAATGTTTATGCATTTACTCATTTAGTGGGCACAACAGCCATAGTACCTGTTCCTATTTTGCAGATGAGGAAACTGAGGCCTAGCAAAGTAATGTAGTTTGCCTAAAATCTCACTTAATAAGAAGCAGACCCAGGAGAAAATAAAACAATCAAGCAGACAAACAAGAACATCTACCTGATTTCAAATCTGATGCTTATGACTACCAGGCAACGTTGCTTACAAATTCAGATTGCATTCCTGCTTTTGGATCCTCATTCCTTCTTATTTCCCAGATACCTGCTTAGAAGGGCTAGCCTGAAAGCCAAAATCTCAGAAATATCCTGACTGCTGGTTTAAGAGTCTGTCCCTTTCTCCAGACCTTATTTGGGATGCTGGATCCTCCTCCCTGATTCTGCTGCAGTAAGCCCAGTTTGGTGCTTGTGCTTTTTTACCATGTTCTCGGCTAGTATATTTGCCACTGCACTTAGTTTCTTCAAAAGAACTCAGATATCAGAAATGTTACCCTTGGGCCAAATACAGTCTGCCTGACCCTGGGGTTTGGACTACCTGGTACTTGAAGGGGGGAAAAAAGTAATAACCTAATTATTGCAACCACCTGCCTGCAACCGCTCTTGTGTTCCTGACTGATGCCAGGTGCTATGCTGGCAGGCTTGGATCAATTAGTAATTGTAACCGAAGCTGAATGCAATTAATTATATAACTTTAAGCTGTTCAAGTTTGACACCCTGCAGTTACTTCATGAAACTGGGATATAATGGAGGTTTACAAGAAATGAAGAGAAATTATTATGAATAAGATTTCCATCAGTATTTTCTTCAGGTTTGGATCATACTCAATCTTCACGTATCATGTTCACATCTAGCACTTTCCATTTTCCCTTTATGGATGGAATGATTTGTTAATTTCCAACTTGTGGCCCAAGAATTTTAAAAGGGGTGGCTATTACGCTTATAGATCACAAGGGACAATCACTTCCCCTTGGGCCACACGGTGACAGGCCTTCTACAAGGCATAAGAGAGTGGAATAGAGTGTGAACTAAGGAGTCACAGGGATTAGGGTTTGAGACATGGCTCCACTCTGAAATAACAGGGCAGGCGATATCCTCACTCAACTTCCATACCCTCATCTGTAAGTTAGGGATGATATTAATGCTGGAAAAAGTAAGCAAGACAGAATCTACAAATTGACTAACGTAATACCTGGCATAAGGTAAAGGCTTGGTAAATGCGAATGTGCTATCCCTGTCTGCTAATGCCGCACAGTTCTGGGGGTTGGCAAGCCTTCTACTGAGACTGTCATAGTTATAGCTTCCCCACTGACCAGGCACTGCAGAATGACATAGTGGCTAATGACCCAGGATTTGGAGTCTGCTGTACGTGGGTTCTTGTCATGAATGCCACCTAATGAGGAGTATGCCCAGAGATGAGTAATACAACTTATACAAGTCTCAGTTTCCACATCTTAAAACGGGAGAAATGTTACTTAACTCATAGGACTGGTTTGTTGATAAGGTATGGGCCTGATATAACTGGTTTGTTGATTAACTGGGTTGTTGATAAAGCATAACCCCGATATAAGTAATCAATATAATCAATGCATTTCAACTTTTATTTATGGCAAAATTTTAAAATTATAATTTGTATTTTTCTCTTCATCTTTTTCCCTATCTTCATTGCAGAATGGTAGCCAAGCTTTCTATGCTCTCTTCCTCCATTATGTCTGGTGGGGGGCAGAAAATAGAAGTTAAACAATGTCCCAAGGGCACTGGGGAGAATAGAAGTGTGGGGGGGGGGTGTGTGTGTGTGTTGAAGATGGTTGGGGGAGTTATATGAGAATGACAAAAGTTCAAGTTGAGGTAGAGGTGAACTACCCCCAAGGCAGGGCCCCCAGAACAGGGAAAGTCACGTGTTCCCTGGCAAAGCCTAGAGTATTAGCAAGAACACTGAGCAGATGGCTATATGGCTTCTCTAAGAAAGGCAGACCTGGTCTCTGGACTCCCATGTGGGGATGAAGGAAGAGACACATGAGCCTCAAGGAAACAGAGGTTTGGAATAAGAGGATTGCCACCTGCAATGTAATAAGCTAAAGAGGCTCCACTTTGCAACTAAGTTACCTAGATTTTACTATAATCTAGAAGCAAAATGAAGCCCCAGTAATAATTGTAGCAGGAGGTGGCTGAATGCTCACCAAACCCACTTTCCTGCTGAGGTACACTGGGAAATTCCATTTGTCAGTTTTCCCTGCAGTAAAGGTGGGATCTTGCAGGTGGATCTTGCAGGTAGATCTGGCCAATGGATTATGGGAAAAAGTGATGTAGACAATTTCTAGGTCTCTAAAACCTTTCAGGTGATATGCCATGCTCTTTCTCTTTGCTTATTAGCTGACTGGATGCAGAGATGAAGGAGGATTATCTTAGGATGTTTTAGAAAATACTGGCAAAAAGAGATGGACAGATCCAGGATCCCTGAACACCAAATGAAAAGTCACCTGCCAAATAAGCAATCAGACAATGGCGACACTAAGAAATTAATTTGCTATTAAACCACTAAGGATTGAATGCTGTTCATTAGGCTAGCTAGCATTAATTACTCTTACTAATAAAAGGCCTGACATAGGATTTTTCATCAACCCTAAAGGATGGGAGTTAGAAAACAGAATTAAAGTGATTGAAGGGGAACAGAATATAAGGAAACTCATATTTAAGTTTGTGCATAGCTTTCTTATTATAAAAATTGAACTTTTCACTCAGCTATCTAAGCAACATGTAGGCAATAACAATGAAAAAAGGCAAGTATTTCTTACCATGGATTTTTCTGATGACTAATTCAGGGGAGTCATATGACAGGGTTCTCTCGCTCAAGGAAAATGTCAAGGTTGGAGTGGCTGTCTCTTAGCCATGAGAACACCATGGATTCAACAGACGGAAACAAGAATCTTAACCAACCCATGAAGTTCTGTCTGCAAATACAAGTGATGCTAATTCCTGGCAGTTTACAATAAGTAAAACATGAACAAATAAAATAAAATGAGTCTTTGAGAGCTCAATTCCAAAGACCTTCAAAGCCATAGGAGAGCTTTGCAAATGACAGCTCAGAAACATCTTCATTTCTATCCACATCTTTCAGCTTTCCAAACAAAATTCCTATTCTTTCCACTCTCTCATCTACCACCTTCTCAGCTTCTAATAATGACCTCAGAGCTCTCTCCAAACTGCAGCACTTTTTAACTGGTCCTTGAAAGTGTCCTGTGACCTGTCATAAACCACTTTATTCATTTCAGTGATTTGAAGCATCTGAGAAATAAATTTTGTTAACTCCAGTAATTGGGTCTGATGTGAATAGTTTGCTATTGGATCTATATATAGACACACCTGGTTGAGCACTGCATCATGTTAGATTTTATATCATTTAAAAATATTTGCTGAGAAAATTATACTACCGATAGTCACCTAGGGGAAAATGCTAGCTTGACTATGAACAAAAAGAGTAACTAACTCATTTTGTCCATTCATGGGTGAGAAGGACATTCGTTGATTTGTCTGCCCAACATCCATTCCCTCTCCTTGTACTATTAAGACTCAACTTTCCTTTGGGGACCAAGCCTCCCTTACTCTCAGTTCATGTGGCTTATAAGCAGCTGGTCCCACTCTCCATTCCCTCCTCTCTCTAGTTTCAGGACTTTGGAAAAGATTCAAATTTGCCCAGGGCATGCCACCCTGCTGACTTCTGCTTGGTTCGGAGAGGAGTTACCCAGGCCCAAGTCCCTAGGACTTCTCAAGGAATTACACTGAAAGATGAACTCTTTCTATTGGGAATTCAAACCTGGCAGAATATAAGCCTGGAGATGGTGGAGGCCACCTCATCACCACTCTGGAAGTGCTACTTAAGAATAAAGCCAACACAGAGGAGAGGTGAGCCAAAACATGAAGAGAAGAGAAAAGTATCTGTGATGATTATGGTTGAGCACCTAGATCTAGCTGTATTTTAAAAGAGCAATTAATGGCCTTTTGAGCTTCAGCTACTTTGATTTGGATTTCTCTAAAAGCATCAAGTCTTCATATCATGGGACTGAATTTAACTGATAGCATTAGGGTCAGATTTCTGTGGTATATTCAGTCATCTTTGACTTTCGACTGTCAAAATTGTCTTGCTCACTGACTTGCACCAGGGTTTTACAGCACTATCACTGTGTTTACTTCTTATGGAACTTGTCAAAAAGTCATAAGCTTTTTACTTGAGTAAAAATTGTATAGATGTCTGGGAGGTTTGGGAAAACTGCAAAAAAATGCAGATTCCTGAGCTCTGCACCCAGAGAATCTGACTTAGCAGGTCTTTTGAACGTTCCACAAACCAGCATTCTCAACAAACAGCCTAGATGATTCTGATGCAGGTAGACACACTTTCAGAAAGTGCTGTGGCAAAAAGATCAGAACTCAGGGCTCTGAGTAATATAGAAATGAATTTCAAATTCTGCTTCTAAGGTCTACAAAATTATTCTTTGGGCAAATTTCTTAATCTTTGTGTCCCTCAACTCCCTAACTTATAAATGAAGATAATGCCATCATAGAGGGCTTTGCAAGATAATGTTTATAAAGAATTTAGCACAGTGCCTATCATGTAGTAAAACTCCATTAAATGATGTCTATTGGTAATTCATTTACATGAATGAGCTTCTCAGATAAACTAATCATTGCTAATTAGAATCCAGTAGCATATAAGATTCTATAGCAATGAGACATAGAATGTATAAGTTTTGGTGTAGAACAGAGGAAGCAGGCTATATTCCTCAGTTCCATAGTTTGAATGTGTTCCCCAAAGTTCATGTGATGGAAACTTAATCCCTAATGCAATGGTGTTGATTATGGTGATTACATCATAAGGGATCTGTCCTTATAAATGAATCAATGTCATTATCACAGAAGGGGGTTAATTATCTGAGGTGTGGGTTAGTTACTGCTGGAGTCAGTTCCTGATGAAAATCGTGAGTTTGCTTCCCTTTTCTCAGTTCTCAAGCTTTCTTGCCCTTCCATCTTCCACCATGGTATGACTCAGCAGAAAGGCCCTCCCTTGCCTGGAACCTTGATATTGGACTTCCCAGCCTCCAGAACTGTGAGCAACAAATTTCTTTTCTTTATGAATTACTAAGTCTGGTGTATTCTGTTATAGCAACACATAGCAAACTAAGATATTTAGCATAATAAATGTTCTGGTATACAAAGGACAGGAAAATACCAAGAAAAGCTGCCTACCTTACTTTATAATCTTGCCTAAAGCCACTTAGGACATTGTTTGTCAATATAATTTTAGCCTTCACACTGAACATTTTTGCACATTAAATAACAATAGCCTAAATACATAAGCGAGTAAGGCAATGGAACTGGCATAATATTACAAAATACGTTGCAGCTCGTCTAACAGTTATGGCTATACAAAGGAGAATGTTAATGGTGAAAGGTGTACAGGGAATCAAGAGGATAGCTGTATGAGGTATAAGTCTATGTGGTATTGTTATGTGAAATACAACTTTTGAAGGATGGCCGTCCTGAGTTTAAGTCATAGAGGCCCCATGTCAGCAAGTCACTTAGTTTCTTTAGATTCTAGTTTCTAGCATATAAATTGAGGAAAATAAAGTCAATGTTATTAGGTTGTGTTGAGGACTCAACAAAATGGCTATGCAACACTCTTAATAAAGTGCTAGGCACAGGACTAATTATCAACAAAAGTAGCTATTACTATTATTTCTTATTAAGGTTTTACTGAAGATCTTGTTTTTTAAAAGCTGGCAAAAATGAAGACTTTTTTTCTGAAAAGAAACATTTTAAAATATTTTTACAGACATGACAGTGAGGAGAGGAAGCAATCAGAAATAACCTAACTCATCAATTTCAATAGGTGGGAAAGAAAGAAAGAAGTAAATGAAGGGTTAAAACAAGTACTTCCTGCCAATACCATCTTATAACACCTCATTTCTCAGATGAGGCCTTGGTTAACATTCCTTTTGGTGAAGCAGCAAGAACCCACTGGCACCAATCATGGCTCTCATGTTAAGGAATCTCCAACAGCTACCTCCAAAATCCATTTTTTAATGATTTGCCTTTGTTGCCATAACAGTTGCAAAAAATAAAAATCAATTCTACAAATTTCTTAATTTCCAAACTGCCCTGGGCTTTGGCTGATAAAACAATGATTTAAATCAATGGCTGAGGTGGGAATTTGAGTATGTTCTTCAAGGATAATCACCAGGCTCCTCCTTGAGATGCATTTATTTTTAACCAATTACTCAATCTCTGAGTGTGGTGATTAAACAGAGAAGTGTAGGAAACACAAAGAGTGGGGACTGCAAACCAGCTTCATTCGTCTTTGTATCTTAGGAAACTGCAGGTGTGTGTTAATGAATTACATGACTGGTAAAACAAAATTAAAGGCAGCTGCGTGTGTTTACAAAACTGCAGCAGCAAATTACAGGTATCTGTAGCATCCATAATTCATCCATAATTTGACAATTTTCATATTACTGAAATAAAGAATCAAGTCATGCAGATGATTACAGTATTTGCCTCTCAGCACAAGAGACCTTGCTTCATTACCTATGCAGTATCTCAAATGAAATAAATACAGCTTTTCAGGTGGAGGTGGACCTTAAGATAAAGGAAGAAAGTATTGCAGACAACCCAGCCCCCAGCTCCAACCCCTATGCCTCTAACTTCTATTTCCTTGTCAATAGAAGAAAGAGTTTGCACACAACCTTTAGAAACACACGTGCTATGTCTTCTTTTGACATTGCTTCCTAAATCTAGAATCCTGAGGTAAGTTTCTTAAGACTCTGCTATAGTTTTAAAGTTTGTCCTCCCAAATATCATGTTGAAATTTTATCCCAAAGCTGGAGGTGGGGTCTAATCCGAGGTGTTTGGGTCGTGGGGACAAATCCCTCCTGGCGGGCTTGGTACCATCCTTGTTGTAATGAATGAGTTCTTGCTGTATTCATTCCCACAACAGCTGGCTGTAAACTACAGCCTGACACCCCTCTCTTTCACTTCCTCTCTTGCCATGGGATCTCTATCTCCACACACTGGATCCCCTTTGTCTTCAGCCATGAGTGGAAGCTCCTTGAGACCCTCATCAGAAGCAGATGATGGTGCCATGCTTCTTGTACATTCTGCAGAACTGTGAGCCAAATAAGCTTTTTTTCTTTATAAATTACCCAGTCTCAGGTATTCCTTTATAGCAACACAAAATAGACTAAGACAGACCTTATGCCTTAATTTCCATTTATTTATCTGTGAAATGGGATAGCCTTAGTGACTAACAGAGTTTCTACATTTACTTTAGTTAATTAAGATTAATTGACCTCATACACGTAAAGTGACTAGTGTAATGGCTCACACCAAGTAAGCACTTAGGGAAAATTTAACTATTAATATCTCCAAGTTTCAGTTTTCTTAACTATAAGTTGGGGGTAAAAAACATTGCTTACTACATATGGTCATCAGGAGGATGGAATGAGATAATGCATGCAAACAGCTTAACTTATTCCAGGCAAACTCAGTATTACAGTCAGTAGTAGACATAATAATAGCAGCAGTTGTATCTCAAATAGGCAGAATAAAATAATATTGTTAATGATTTAAAAATTTCTTTTATGTATACATTCCAAGACAGGCTTATCATCACTTCTTTGAAAAAAAAATTCATTTTGGTATTCTATATTCCATTTCAGAGTGATGTAGATATTATTGGGCACTGGATTTTTACAAAGCATCTTGTGCTTGAATAAATTTAATCTTGATAAAAAATCCCTGTATAAAAGGATGTCCTGTGCCGTGGTGGGAGAACCCTTAGCTCTGCCTCCCCAAAGAAGGCTGAGCAGAGCTGCATCTGGACTTCTCTGCTGCTTGATGAGGATGAAACAGGAGGCTGCTTTGGAAAGCTGCTGGAGTTGGGAGGAAGGGTGAACACAGCACAGAATGTGACAGAGACAGCGCTGAGAAGCTACAGAGACACAGGCCAAAAGCTTTTCTGAAATCTCTCTGACATTCCCCAGAACCAATTTTCTCAAACACCCATCATTGCACAGATGAGATCAAGGGCCTGGTGTTAACTGTTACAATTACCATCACTGAAATTTTGGAAGACAAGACAATGAAAATGTATAGTAAATTTAAAATAAACTTTCTGAGCCAAACTGATCTGAACACATGTCAAAGTTTATTGCCCATTTATAAGTGCCTCTGCAGGCAGAATACATTCATGCAAAATGATATGAGAGAAGGAGGTTAAATACATAAGGCTTCTTGCAAAATACAGACTGCTATGCTACGTCAAATAGTTCAAAAGGTCATATTTTTATTAGTGGTAGGATAAATTTGTGGCACAATATGTAGCCATCTTCAGATAGGACCCATTAGTCAAAAAACAACAAGTAATCTATGAGAGAAAAAATGACAAGCAAATTGATTTGTGGCTATTAATTAGACAAACTAGGTAACAAAGTTTCTCCTGCCTCTTCTACATAGAACCAATTAGCACTGAGACTCTGAGCAGAGGTCAAAGACAAGAACATTGGCAGAAGCAGAGTCCTGCTTTTTCTCAAATTTCTGTAGCATATAATCAAAGGCACCAAACAATTGATTTATTTCTCAGAAATTGAGGCAACATTTTTCTCTCACAACAATAAAGATAATTTGTCATATTTTATATGTGTTTGGCACATCATTTTACCAAGTGTGTTTTCTCTGCCACATTTAATGCTTACAATAAGTCTGAAAGGTAGGCAGGGCAGGTGTGAGCCCTGTTTTATACACAAGGATCAGGACATCTAGAGAAGTTCAATGTCTTTGCTCAAAGCCTATCATTAAGCAGAAGAAAGAGCCAGGGATGGAATTCATGTTCAATAGAACTACAAAAAAAATATTTTGCCTTCAAATCTTTCAAGTGTTTCAAGAAAATTTTCTCTGGTTGGAGCCTGTGGTAGACACAGACAGAGACATGCATTCGATGCCATGGGTGGTTTTGAGGAGTGTTTCATATTCTTTTATGTGGTGGTCAGTCAGGTGGGGCCACTAGAGGAGATGGGAGAGGCTCAGGAAAGCAAGCTCAACATATTAACAGGCCCTAGAGATTGAAGGCATGGCACATCGCATGGGGCCACATGGGAGAGACACGGGTGGACAAGAGGCAGAGGCAGGAGCAGAAAGTTGGGAGGTGGGGATATTTTGCAGCCTTTTTTGGAGTTTTCTTGGGAAAGGCAGGGGCGAGTAAACTGTCAAAGATCAACTATTTTGGATAATTTTGGCTGGCTCTAAACTATAGGAGTGGTCCCTAGTTGCCTGATACCTGGCCTTGGAGTGGTTAAAGCAGAGGAATGTTGCCTTCTGGGTACATGGGCCAGGTTAAGGAGGTATGGCTCAGGATTACTTAGTTTCCATAACAAGGGTATGCTCCTGGCTGAGTCCACTAAGAACCAATTAGCTCTAGGATGGGCAGTCTCTCCCCAACTAGAAAGTTTTTGTTTTCTTTTTTTAAGATGTCAACACATCATTCTGTATAGAATATACATATACACACAAGGGGTATTTAAAAGTCCTTGTTCTCTCTTTCCACTAAATCCATCAGCTCCAGCGTCTCCAAATTTCCAGCCTGATTTAAGCCATTTAAGTCTTTTCAAATAAGAAATCCATTGTATAAATGTAGGCTTACCACTTCAGAAATTATCACCTTTATCATCTAATAAACAATGTTATTAGATGAGCTTTTCTAGCTGTAGGATTTTCCCCAAGTGTGTTCTGTTAGAATTTCCTATGCTTACCCTGGTGGACCTCAACCTCAGTTCTAAATTGGGATCACCCAGGGAGAGTTAAAGAACTACTGAAATCTGGGTTCCACCCATGAGATTCTGATCTAGTTTTAAGATATTTGTAGATTACTTAAGGGGAATTCTAGAGTAAACCATAAGAAACATGTTTTTTAAAAAATAGCTGGACTTTTCAGAACCTTTAATACATCCATGCATTATGTGGGTCCCCAAGATGGGGAACTATGGTTTATGGCTTTTGGCAAACTTATTTTTACTCCACAGTCCTTTGGGTGTTGAACATCTCCTGAGATTCTTGTTCCACACCAGCCTCTGAACGCTGGGAGAAGAGGAGAAATGTTTTGATGGGATCTGAGCTTTATCAAGAGTCAAAGGCACCTCCTAAGGAGAAAGACTGCATCTAAAGATAGATGAGATAAAGACAAACTTCCTCATCTACACCTTGCTACACAAAGTGTGGTCCCTACGCCAGCCTTAACAGAACCCCTGGGAGCTTGTTAGGAATGGCAGAATCTCAGGGTCCCATCTTAGACTCACTTAACCAGTATCTGCGTTTTGACAAGATTCCAAGGCAGTCATACGCATGTTAAAGTTTAAGAAGCAGTGCTCTAATACCCCAGTTTTTCTCAAGCTCTTCCAAAGTTCCATCATTCTGACTTTGAGGAAACTTCTACCAATGTATCAACAGATGTTCCTTCTGTAGAAAATCTTTAACATTCTATGGAAAAAAGTGATAAAATCCAGGGTTGTGGTTGCACAAGCTTGAGGGACAGGGAGGGCAGTGATAGAGAACATGAGGTGGATCATGTCCCCCAGGTTGTGTAAACCAAAGAAATAGTTTCAAAATGGAGGCTATACCCTTTGAAAGATGAAGCCTTTTTATGTCAATTTTGTCCAGGAGCTTTAACGAATTCAAGTTTATCAGTACAAGTTAACACTTTTTGTGTACTTCATAGGGCCTAGGCATCTTTTTTTTTAATTCTATATGTATTTTATCACATAGTAAGGAATGCTGAGGTGCTTAAGCCATCCAATAAATTGAAAATACAAACTTTGCATTTCTGTATTTGTCAGTATACAGGATTCCGAAGATGAATCTTGAACTCAGAGTGATAAATCAGTTTTCAAGGAAAGCCACATAATCCGTCAGTCTGGCTAACTGCTGTTCATTGGGTATTGGGGGAAGTGGAGCAGCCTCTGATAAGGGAATAAACTTGTTAAAGGAAACATCCAGGGCCCCTGCAACTGGCTTTCTGGGCAGAACCATTCTTGTGGTGGAATCAGCTTGCCATCCTTCTTCTAATACACCTTTCACAGCCTCTTCTACAGGAAGTCCAACAAAGGCTGCAAAATCATCAGTGATGATTGAAGTATATGCTTGAGAGACCAGGGCAAAGGTGCATCTCCTTGTTGCATCTCTAAGTGCTTCCATAATTGGCTGGACCATCTCAGACCACCGGTGAGCGTTGATGGCTGTATAGATCCCAGGGAAATCTCTCTGCCAGATTCTTTGTCCTACTGACCAAATTCCCCCAAGATCAGAATTTGCAGATTTTATAGCAGGTGGTATTCTTTTCCAAAGATATCTTGCATTATTCATGTCATTATGGAGCAAATATAAAGCTAGAAGCTGACCATACACTGAGGGTGTAGCAATTCCTCCAGGGTCCTGGAGATCCTGGTTCTCGCACTGATCTAGCAACTTTTTGAAACTAAAGGCGCTTTCTGCCATCACCGCCACTGGCATCTTCACGGCTGGCCTCCAGGCCTAGGAATCTTTATGCCACTTTATAGTCATCATTTTATATTATCATCACAACAACTCTCTAAGATATGATCTATTATTACCTCCAATTTTTTGATGAGGAAATGGAATGTAAATGTAAAAGACATTGTGCTCAGGTTAAAAGTCAAAGAGCATGGAGTTAAAAGAAGCAGAAGTTGGGATTTGACCCTAAGTTGAACTCTGAAAACTGCACTTTTACTACAGAAAAACTAGGTTAAAAAAATTGTAAGACAGACTATTGAAGTGGGAAATTAAAGAAGAGTTCAGGGATCACATTTGAAGAGAGATTTATATAAAAGGTGTGGCCAGAATGTGTTCTTAGGAAACATATTCTTAGTTTGGCCTAATTTTAATTAAACCTTACATTAAGTAGCCAATGGGGAAACAAATATTTGCCACATGATTACAATGTCCAATCGTATTAACAAATAATTTTCATAGCGATTTTGAAATCTACAAATAGCTACCATCTTGTTTTGTCCCCACAGCTGTTCAGTGGAGAGTTTTACCATCTACATTTTTAAGTACGAATTAAAGCACAGAAGTCCTGAGATCTCAAAGTCAGGAAGTGATGGTCATAAGATTAAAAGTCAGGTCTTAAAACATTCAAATGCTGGGCTCCTTATACTTCAGTACAGCCACCTTCCCAACCATCAGATAAATAGTAGGTTCTTCAAAATAAAAGACAGTACATACCTCAGTTGGCCAGCCCAACATGGACAGCCAACATACAGCAAAGTAAAGGGCTCATAGAAATAAATGGATAAAACAACAATAACAAAATTTAGAAAATGCCTTCCAAGAATTTTTCACACTTTAGCAGACGCTCGATACTAACAAATGGTCAGTTCTGGTACCTAGGAGCACAGGAAGTTATTTTCCCACAGCCCTTCAATTTGTATTTTGGGTTTTTTTTTTTTTTTCTCTTTCCAAAAGAATGTTTCTGCCAAGTTTTCTCAAAAACAAAAAGAACTTAAAAAAAGAAGAAAAAAAAAGACTCCTCCAGGGTTCCTGCTGACATAAAGGACATGTTGGATATGCAGCTGCCAGTCAGGCACAGTCATGAGGGTCCACGGGGACAGGGACACAGAGGAACCAAACTAGGTTATGGGTGAAAGAATCCTGGAATTCTAGGATTGGCAGGGATCTTAGGAGGTCATTTAGCGCATTCCTTTGTCTCCAGGAATGACTCATCTTTCTCTGTTAATTTAGAACAAGATTCATTCTATTTTAGAGAGTCTGTGAAACAACTACTGTTACTCTTGGTTTGGCTCAGTGGCTTTCAACCAGGGGTGATTTTTCCCACTCTCTTCCCCACCCAAGGAACACTTGGCCATGTCTGAAGACTCTTCTGGTTGTCATAACTGGGGATGTCATAACTGGCATCTGGTAGGTTGAGGCCAAGTATGATGCTAAGAACCCTACAATGGACAGAACAGTCCCCATGACAAGGAATTATCTGGCCCCAAAGTAAATATGCTGAAGTTGATAAATTTTACAGAAGAGAGAAAGGGAGACCATCATGCTTTGTATATTGCTGTCAGAGTGTTAGTAGAAGGATGGATAATGTGATGTTTAAGAATACAAGGGCCTGTCCTGTAATGGGACTAAATTTCTTGTGATTCAGAATCATATTTCTTCATAAGCCAATGTAGTACCCATTTTTTTGTATGTGTGGCCAGACTGTCATAAATCCCTGCTTAGCTATTAGACAGTAAGTGCCATGAGGGTAGAAACTATATATATGGTTAATCTCTATTCTTCCAGGACCTACCACAGGGAAAAGCACAGAGTAGGTATTTAAAATATGTTTTATATTTCTCTATCTAAAACTTTAAGTCATCTAGTTATGTAAAAATAGCAAGATGGATTTTCACTAAATAAGGAATATGTACTTGAGATTTTCTGTCTTGAACTTAAAGACCATTTTGTGTACTTGATATTTTGGGGTTCCCTAGGTGAGGCATCTTAAAGAATCTTCCAGAGCAATTGAAACCAAGAAGTTTTTGTGACTGTAAATGGGGCACGACATGTTATATATATGAAGATTTTGTCCACTAAAAAAATAAATAAATAACGATTTCCCAAGTGAGTCGCAAAGTGAAAATCACAGGAGCAGATTCTCCAAATTGTGAATGTTGCTTTGCTTTCCAGAAGGGCAACCCTGTTTAATTATGCACCGGTCCGCTCCATGGAAATAAGCTGCCTCTGAGAGGAATGTCTTAAAGAGATTCAGAGCTGAGCAATTCAAGGCATGGGGTGTATTTAAAGTGCTCTTGGAAAGCTACCAACTACCACTATCATAGACATAACCCATTTCTGTTTTAACAGGAACTTCTTTAGCCCACCCTGTTAGAGTAGGAGGTTTTGCCAACTTCCTTTAGACTTTAATTGATAACACACAAATCTGTTGCCACAGATGGCTGGGTGGGCAGCATCTGAAGCTGAGATCTGGAGAAAGGCTTCCCACCCCCAGCAAATGCAAGAACGTTCAAGGACTGCACATGCACAGTGCACCATGGAAACAGAATCGAAGGAGGAGCTCTGGGTGCCACACTAAAGCACAGGGGGTTTGAATTAAAGGCGTCCTTAAATGCAGAAGGTTGCAGGTTCCCAGCTTGCCTTTCCATCACATGCAAATAAGACGACATGGTTTTGAATCCTAGTTATACCAGCTACTAACTGTGTGATCTTGGGCACTTTAACTTCTCCAAGTTTCACTTTTCCCATATGCAATAGAGATTTATATTAACATTTTCCTTTGGATATTTAGAGAAGCTTGAATGAGAAACAAAGCAATTTTTTTCATTAGTTATTAGCATTTCCTCATGTATGGAACAAAACTACCCTGGAGATAATCTCTATTCTTTTTTTATCTTTCCCCAATATGCCATGTGGGATCTAGGTAACTCCGCTAACCTAGAGGTAAAAGGGCAGAAACCAAAAGTCAAGGAGTTTGGTAACTTCAGATTCTTCAGAGATTACTGATGGAGATTCACAACATGCCAAGTGCTCACAAGAAGCTAAAAGTGACCTGGGAGGGAGAACATCTTCGAATGGGAATAAAATTTGCTGAACTGGTTCTTTTCAGGGGCAGATGACTGAAGTCAACCAAAGCTGCCTTAAAGAATAAATAGGAAGACATCTGTCAACCCTCATCAGAGATGAGAAGCTCAGTGGAAAGCTTCAAGCCAGGTGGTATCCAATTGTTCACAAGGAAGGATCAGGACTCTATCTCTTTCAACGTTTGACCTTGCTTTCTTCTGTGTTGGCTTCACTGTCAGAAGGTTCCCTGAAGCAGTGGCCCCAAGGAGCTCCAAGCCTATATCCTTTCACTGTCAAGGCCGGCAGACCAAAACTTATCTTTCCCAATAACTCTGGTATAGGTATTAGGATTTAGTCTGATTTGATCAGGCCTAGGTCATGTGTCTAGTTGGGCAGTGGGCATCCCACCAGAACTGGGTAGATTGTAAGGTCAGAGGAGTTATCAATAAAAGGAGAGACAGAAGTCAGTTAGGCAAAAACAGAAGCATCCACTGCACTTGCTGACCACCTGAGTTCTCTCTCTTAATAAAGGGCTTGCCTACCTCTTTCTCTCCTGTCATATAATGAGGATGATTATGGAATTGAGGTGAAAAAGGCCTGGAACTGTGAGTATATTATATATACCTGGGCTGAAAGGAGATTCTTGTGACGTATATACATCTCATTAAAGAAGTGTCCACCTTAGACATAGGGGCCAAGTAAATGTTGCCTATTTCTTGTGCAGCAGTTTGGCTACATGAGAAAAGTAGATTCCCACAAGCTGCTGCCCACCATTGACCCGTGGCACCCCTCTGGTTATTCTTAGACTCCAGAGAGCTGAGGTTATTAATGCCAGAAGGGAAGACTAGCTTAGGTACAGTATTTTAAGTACAAATTCAGTCTGATAACCTCATAGGCAAGCAGAAATTTGTATTCATTCTAGAAAATTTCTGCCATGTCGTTCTCTAACTCAGGTTTGGTATGTTTCTTTTTAAGCTCATTGAAGTCACTTTAACAAATTATACATGGTTTTAAAAAGAGCAGAGCACCTGGGATTCCTAGTTGTATAGAGTGAATGCTAGGAAGCAGCAGGGCAGTAAAGGGGCTAAATGCCAAGACTTTGAAGGTAGGCATAGTGGGCTCTAAAGCCCTGGGCAAATTATTCAATTCCTGTGAGACCATTTGCTCTTCTATAAATTAGAGATAAGGTTAATACTGACTATTGCCATTGAGCACTTTCAATGTGTCCTAGTCTTAGTGCTTCATGTGCTTTAATACACTGAACTCTCATACCCAACTCCATGAGGTAGCCATCATTACCTTCATTTTACAGATGGTGGCACAAGAAGTTTAGGAACTTGACCAAAGTTGCAAGTCAAGTAAGTGGCAGGAAAGTGTTCAGCCCAGGACTCATGCAGAGTAGGCACTCAAAAAATGTTTGCAGGGGGAGAAGAAGTGGTAATACATGCACTTCCTCTTTTAGAAACGTGTTGTCCAAATGTAGAGGATATCATCCAAGATGACTGAGGAGGAAAACATATGATTCCTCATTTCAAAATGCAGTAGCTTAATTTTTCCAGAAGAGGAGGTTTGTTTTCAGATTCTAGTAAGAGAGCATCATACTCAACTACCTCTGAAAAATGCCCAAGCTTCTTCCTTCAGAGTTTTAGGAGCAGATCACCTTTATATGCAATAAGTGAAGAAAGGCATTGGCCCCAAAGCCTGCTGTATTTTCTGAATCAACTTTGATAACAAACGTCAAGTGCTGTTGTCACCAAATTACCCTCCCACCTAGGCTGTGAATAGATGATATGACAGGCTAAAACCTGAGGCCACCTCAGTTAACCCACTATGTATTCTTCACTGCAGTTTGAGATGCAAGAGTGAAACTGAGCACAACGAACCACAGGAAAGCCAACTTGAGTGACATCTACTATTTATTGACATATTTAGAATCTCACTCCAGTATTTCATTTAATCTTAACAACCACTCCATGAGGTACTATTATTATCTCCTTTTTGCCGATAACAAAACAGGTTTTTTGGCATTACCCAATATCACATACAGCTAGTAAGCCATAGAGCCAGCCAATAATAAAGAACTTATACTCTTAACCACTATATTCTCAGTTTCCCACATTGACATGGGTTGAAATAGAGCAGGAGATAAGTTCAGATAAGTAAGATGAGGCTTGTTATTGATTGCTTGGGATTCCTGTAACAAACTCAAGGCTTAATCAAAATGCAAAAACTAAAGCTGGCATAATTACATGATCTTAATTTTTCATGCCCTTAGGGTATTCAAGTCATGAAAAAATTGCTGAGGACCAAGAAATCTCCTAGTTCATTCTATAAAAGGAAGCAATCTAAGTGTCCCAATTATAATTAGCAATTCCATATATTTACTTCTTTTTTTTAAGAAGAGAATAAGGAAAGAAATGGCCACAGAATCTGTCTTTATTATAACAAGACCCACTGTACCCAAAGTGAATCAGTATTTCCCCATAATGTTACTTGCTTTCCATTGAATTCTTGGCAAGTTATACAGAGAAAAGCAATGCTTACAGTACATTATTACATTGGTGTTAGGTGAGGAATTGTTCATTTCCACTTATTATTGAAACAGTGTTCAGTCTACAGAACCTATTCCCAACTCTAACTTCCAATGGTGTGTATTTCTCCTCTTACTGCTATTTAAATACACAATTACTTTCTAAAGTTAATTGACCTGATATTTGGTATGTCAATGTTTGCAAGTGCTAACATAAATAAATATTATGTATATAATGATGGATATAACAATGCAGTAGAAATTCATTTCCTAATGGAATTTTCTTAATTAGAATATGTTGGTGTTTCCAGAATTCCAGAGGCACATCAATGCACATCTAAAATATAGGACAAAAACAATCTGCCTGTTTCTACATGGTCACACTCAAGGGCAGTAATTAACAAAGCAGAGGAACTGTCAATATGCTGGTTCACTCTTAGTTTCTGCCTTTGACAGAGGCCCATAGAGCCTCAGTTTCACTACTCCTGGCAACTTCCAGTAATGTCAAACATATCCTAACTCTACCCTGAAAAGACTTGTAATGATTTAGTCCCTTACTAAAGGCAACCTCACTGTTATGAAAACCAACTATCAATAGTAGCAAACAACAAGGGCAACTTCAAGTATTACTGAATACACACCATGTGCTCAGTTCTGTACTAAATGCTTTATACTAGTTATTTTATATGAACTGCTCATGTAGATGGAGTTTCCATCTTATACATGAGGAAACAGAGGCCAAGATAGTAAATAACTTGTCTCATGTTCCATCAGCTCGTAAGTGGTGGAGTTAGGATTCTAATCCATCTCTGCTTAATTCCAAAGCTCACAGTTTTAACAATTGCTCCACCACCTTTTACATAAACTAAACAAAATGGCTAAAGAAAATCAGCCTTGATAACAAACATTTCATGTTTATCAGTCAGGATAGAAGAAGCTGTGCTGTGGTAACAGACAATCCCAGAATCTTTGACTAAACATAAGCCACAAAACCCGATGTAGAATATGTTACTTTCCAAGAGCTCTGTATTCATTGCAGTGCTCCTGGTGACTTTTACCTTGTTGCTCCACCATGTCAACATGTTTCTTGTGATGACGCACCTAAAATCTGAAGGGATCTTGCACTAGCTCTTAAATGCTTCAGCCTACAAATAGCACATCAGTTCTACTCTTGGCCACTCCTTGTCACATGGCTCTGCTCAACTGCAGAAAGGCTGAAGAACATGGGGGAAAACATGGATATTCACTGAGCAGCAAATGTCTCTACTATGTAACTCTTGATGATTGTTAAGTAGGAAGAGACCTAATGGGCTGCTCTCTCACCTTAGGTATATACAAATATATTCCATTAGGCATTTTCAAATTCTTTGCCCTAATTTTCGGGAAGTAAATATCTACTCATTGAATCCACTTTTTTTTTAAATAGTAGCTAAGATTAGTCATGTGTGGTAACAAAGAATTGGGATATTTGGCTATAAGAAAATACTTTTCATAAAGGTAACTGTGGAATAGCAAGGCATGGATTTGGACATCTTTAGTGCTTTAGGGCTACTGGCATAACATTGCTATTTTTCTCTCAACAGTTTTTATGGGAAAAGATCAAGTTTAAGTGCCAGCCAGATGTGAAGATGACCTATTTGGGCCTTTCCTTACAGGCCTCTTGTGATTTACTGTTTATGCTTCACTTTCTGGCCACAGCTGACCAACACAACCACAGGCTCAAAGGACATCCACATGAAGGCAATGACTTGTGTGATAGGTATCTTTCCTTTTATCTGTTTCTGCTTCACTCAAACCTAGAGGTAAGATTTCAGAGTGGGAAAACCTCTGCATCTATACATTTACTAGTCTTAGCTTCATTTGCATTTTCTGTACTCCAGGAACCTGTCAAGTTTCTAGAACTTTCTATCATGCAGTATTGCATGGTCCCACTTCTTACTGCTGCTGTTACTCACAGGTATGCTGCAATTTAGAACACACTTTCTCGGCTTAAAATCAGACTCTCATTTTCTGAATATAATCTGATGGGATAAATTATTTAAGAAAGCCAAAACATTGAAGGAAGTTCAACACTTGTCAAGGCTTGCTCTTTCATTTAATTATAAAATTGAAAAAACAACAAAAAATAGAACCCTTGGGAACGAAAAGAAAAAAAAAGCAGGGCATCTATATGAAATAGTTTCAAGTGACTGAATGCTTGAGGTTTTTTTGTTTTGCTTTGTTTTTCTGTTTAGAGGAGTCTCTTAACTTATTCCATGAGAGCAGGAGAGAGATTTTTCCCACAAAGTATTTCTGGATCTTGAGCAAAGAGTTTAGAAAGCAATATTCCCCAGACATAATAGAAAAATCATTCTGGTGCTTTCAGTCTTCTCTTTTAAAAACTTATATTCTTGAAAAAGTATTCTGAGATTTTTCCCTCAGCCAACTCTTTTGGGTCTGAGTGGCTGATGACAGTCCTTAATGAATAGGTAAAAAGAACACTGAAGTATCCTTTGAAATTGCAGCAAACCACTGGGCTAAAACTTAGTATCAACTGCAATACAGATTAATTGATCCAAACCATGTCTCTCCAAGATGCACACTGATGGAAGAGAGAATCCAATGCACAAAGCGAATTTTAATCATTTCTTTTTGACCCATATCCATGGAAGTAGGAGGCAAATTAAGCAAAAGGAAAAAAAAAAACCTCTGTGCTTTCCCTGGTGTCTGTTACTCCCTCCCTTTTTCCATTTAGGAGTTCAAACACACATATTCCACTTCCTTCCCAATGTGTTCATTTTAAAAAGAGACAAGCAACGAGTGCGCCCTGTGAAGGGGTTGCCATGGAGAAGCCGTTCCAGGTAAAGAACAGTCACTATAGAACAGTGGCATGCAACTTGTCAGCAGAAAGGCTGCAGCGGCCCCAGAGCGATCATAATTTCTGTCCCCACTAATATAAATACAACCACATTTCTGCTGGTCTCCAGAAAAGGCTCTGTCCTTTTGTGGGTGTACCTTTACAGCAGAGCTGCAGCCTGACTATTTGCATTTAAGTCAATGTATATTTCAAATGCATGCACAGGGTGCCATATTTAACAGAACCCTAATGACAATGCTTTGTTGAAAGCCTTTTCTCCTCCTATATAGCATTTCTGTTTTGGGGTTGCTTATATTGGGTTAAACTTCTAGAATTCTGACTCCTGACCTCTGCCAGTGTGAAGGAAATATAGGTCTATCATGTGTTGCCTTAGTTTGACCTCATTCTTGAAACTAGGCTATCAGTCAAAATCAGAAGGATTTTGACTGGTAATTGACTGATAAAAAGAAAACTATTCTATTTGCCCTCATTCTTGAAATGAGCTATCAGTCAAAATCAGAAGAACATGTGCAAGTCAATCTTTCTGAAATTCAATCTGTTTTTCTCTGCTGGCTGAGAACTGTTTAAGAATATGTAAGTAAATTTAGGCTTTTTCATTAGACTTCAGCAAAATTTCCCCGGTTTTAATGAAAAGAAATACATTTATACACATATAAGATTCACCTCCCCCCAAATGTGTGTGAAACGTACGTCTGGCATCATATCTACAGTTGTTTAAATGTAAAAGAAAAAGGGAAATTTTGATAAATTAAAAGAAACGAAAAAATGGCTATTGTCATTCAGTAACAGCTGTTTAAATAAACTGCTATTCAAAAAGCCAAAATGGTTTAATCCTTAAAGGATCAACTTCCAACTTTGAGCATACAACAAATACTACTGATATTTCTTAAGCATCTATTGTATTCCAAGCACAAGTCTAGGTATTTTCGTTGATCCTCAAAGCAACTCTATGAGATGGTGGTTTACAAGCAAGAAAACAGAGGCTTGGAGTTGTTATGCAACTTGCCAAGTTAATTCTATTGTGCTAAAGCCAACCTGGGGGTTTGAACCTGGGTCTTGTAGACTCTAGAGTCTGTGCTTCTTTTTCCATGCTGCCTGGAAATCAGGAAATTCCCAAATTCAAATGCAGGTTCTCAGATATGCAAAGCATGTGCCTGCCCTACCACTGAGTCCTGGGACAATGTCAAAGAAGAAATTATAGGCTTTGTTTGGCCAGAGCTAGCTACCCTGGAGATGTATTACAGTAGATGTTGTTTGATGACTACCCGAAATCGATTTTCCCTTCCTCTTTACTAACAGGTGGCAACATGCCCAGTTAAAAAACTGCATTTTCCAGGCTCTCTTACAGATATGTGTGGCCAGTGGAATGTAAGTAATTCAGCAAAGCTTTTTAAAAGAGTCTTACTTGGCTGAAATGAGACCTTTTCGCTTCTCCCCCTGCCTTGTTCTTTCTATCTGGAACACCACCTCCCTAGCCACCAATGGCTGAAAAATGAGCAATAAGTCATAATCACAGAGCAAGCCAGAAGATAGAAATCACATACTAAGAAATTTTGCATGCCTAAAGACAGTGCTTGAAGTTCAAGCATCATGTTATGTAAAATAAAAATTAACTTCTATCTTATTTAAGCCACTATTATTTGGGGTTTCTGTTAAATGAAGCCAAAACTAGTTTCAACAGAAACTTACATATTGTTTGAATAAGAAAGAAAAGGGAACTGGTTCATGCCTTACCTTCCCAATGACAGTAACCTCCTGGAGGCTAGAGACCCTATCTCTTATATTTCCTTTTAATATCTCCCCAGCATCTAGAATTTTTCCAGATAAATAGCATGGAGTCGATAGGTATTTGTTTACTTGACACAGTGGACACTTTAGAAGAATCACTGAGCAAAGTCTGACTTTCTGGATGTCAGCTTTTTTTAAAGCTAAACCCAACTTAAATATTCTAACTATAAGAAAATGTATTCTGGACAGATTCCAGCAGGCCACTGACACTGACTGACAGTAAGAACCAACTGTTCCTCAACCTGAAGAAAACAAGAACCCAAAATTAAATTTGTTTCTCTAAATGTCAGTGGCTAACAAAGGAGCTGTATGGATCTTTAAATAATTACAGTTGGCAAAGAAACAACCATATGTACATGTATATATATAATATGTATACACACACACATGCACGCAGTACTTTTAGAAACTTAGCCTATTAAGAATTTGAATGTGACTTGAGTGTTGGTCTCCTGATTTAACCTCCTTTCCTTTCAGAACTCACTGTGTCCTTGTTCACCTTCAGAACATTCAATCCATTCACTATCAAATCTCCAATCTCCCTTCCACTCTTGTGCCCACTTTGCATATTCACTCTTCCCTTTTGCACAGGCCATTCTAGAAGGCTTTCCTCGCTAGCCAAGGACTCCAATCAATCAATCATTGTTTTTTTTTCTCATTTTTTTTTTCCAGGTGTCATCACACTTGTCATTTCAGCCGAATCCTATCTCTACTCTGAGGTCCAGTCCAACTCCCACACTTTTCAAGAGTCCAGTCCTGACCATTATGACCTCAGAAGTATCTTCATCTTTTGTGAGTCCCTCTTTCTTTAACTCTCTGTCCAATTAATTGTATCTTTACTTAGAACTACCCGTTTCTCATATGGATATTATGTCCCCTCAGCAAGTTTCTAAGGTTTTTGAAGGCAAAGACTGTGTCCTCTGCCACTTTGGCATCCATGGACTGCCATGCTCCCTAATATCTAGTAAGCTTTTGTTAGTGAGGGCAGCTTGGTTGTTTGCCTTTGGGGTTTGGATACAAAATCAGTGTGCAAAAACCAAAAGCATTCCTATACACCAATAATAGGCAAACAGAGATCCAAATCATGAGTGAACTCCCATTCACAATTGCTAAAAAGAGAATAACATACCTAGGAATCCAACTTACAAGGGATGTGAAGGACCTCTTCAAGGAGAACTACAAACCACTGCTCGAGGAAATAAGACAGGACACAAACAAATGGAAAAACATTCCATGTTCATGGATCAGAAGAATCAATATTGTGAAAACGGCTATACTGCCCAAAGTAATGTATAGATTCAATGCTATCCCCATCAAGCTACCATTGACTTTCTTCACAGAACTAGAAAAAACTACTTTAAATTTCATATGGAACCAAAAAAGAGCCCATATAGCCAAGATAATTGTAAGGAAAAAGAACAAAGATGGAGGCATCATGCTACCTGACTTCAAACTATACGACAAGGTTACAGTAACCAAAACAGCATGGTACTGGTACCAAAAGAGATATATAGACCAATGGAACAGAACAGAGTCCTCAGAAATAACAACATACATCTGCAACCATCTGATCTTTGACAAACCTGACAAAAACAAGCAATGGGGAAAGGATTCCTTGTTTCATAAATGGTGTTGGGAAAAGTGGCTAGCCATATGCAGAAAACTGAAACTGGACCCCTTCCTTACACCGTGTACAAAAATTAACTCAAGATGGATTAAAGGCTTACACATAAGACCTAAAACTATAAAAACCCTAGAAGAAAACTCAGGCAATACCATTCAGGACATAGGCATGGGCAAAGACTAAAACACCAAGAGCAATGGCAACAAAAGCCAAAATTGACAAATGGGATCTAATTAAACTAAAGAGCTTCTGCACAGCAAAATAAATTATCATCAGCATGAACAGGCAACCTACAGAATGGGAGAAAAGTTTTCCAATCTATCCGTCAGAAAAAGGGCTAATATCCAGAATCTACAAAGAACTTAAACAAATTTACAAGAAAAAAACAAATGACCCCATCAAAAAGTGGGCAAAGAATATGAACAGACACTTCTCAAAAGAAGAAATTTATGCTACCAACAAATATATGAAAAAAAAGCTCATCATCACTGGTCGTTAGAGAAATGCAAATCAAAACCACAATGAGATACCATCTCACGCTAGTTAGAATGGTGATCATTAAGAAGTCAGGAAACAACAGATGCTGGAGAGGAATAGGAACACTTTACACTGTTGGTGGGAGTGCAAATTAGTTCAACCATTGTGGAAGACAGCGTGGTGATTCCTCAAGGATCTAGAACCAGAAATATCATTTGACCCAGCAATCCCATTACTGGCTATACCCAAAGGATTATAAATCATTCTACTATAAAGACACATGCACACATATGTTTATTGCAGCACTGTTCACAATAGCAAAGACTTGGAACCAAGCCAAATGTCCATCAATGATATACTGGATAAAGAAAATGTGGCACATATACACCATGGAATACTATGCAACCATAAAAAGATGAGTTCATGTCCTTTGCAGGGACATGGATGAAACTAGAAACCATCATTGTCAGCAAACTAACACAGGAACAGAAAACCAAACACCACTTGTTCTCACTCAGAAGTGGAAATTGAACAATGAGAACACATGGACACAGGGAGAGGAACATCACACACTTGGGCGTGTCCAGGGGATGAGGGGCTAGAGGGGGGATAGCATTAGGAGAAATACCTAATGTAGATGACGGGTTGATGAGTGCAGCAAACCACCATGGCACGTGTATACCTATGTAACAAACCTGCACATTCTGTACATTATCCCAGAACTTAAAGCATAATAAAAAAAAAGGTTAAAAAAATAGGGAGGTTCTATGATCATTCCTATTTCACAGGTAAAAAAGCTGAGACACAGAAACTAAGCAATATACCCCATTCTACGTCTGCTAAATGGCAGAGCCAGGATTCCTGGCGAGGCTCTTGGGCTCTAAAAGCTGAACTCCAGCCAGGATACTACAGTGATTGTAAGGCATGAGCCTTGAACGCTGATGGCTGTATGCAGCCCAGCCCCTCTGCGGCAGGGCTCACAGAGCATCCGACTCTGCCTGCTCAGTAGCTAAGGTCTGGACTTATTCTTTGTGGATGTAAGAGCTCACAGCAACAGCTAAAAAGTTTGCTTAATCTGCTTGGGAGCAGCACTAATAAGGACAGTAGCAGATTGAAGAAGAGCTGAAGCATGGCAGTGGGGAGTCTAAAAATAAAAATAAGGATGCAGGAAGGGTAATACTTGAAGGTAATTAACCGGTGTTCTTCCTCCCTCTGGGGAGAACAAAAGCCAACTAATTGGCCAGCTTAAACAGCTCTGACAGCACCTTAGAACCCATCTCTCCTCTTGTGTGTGTGTGTGTGTGTGTGTGTGTGTGTGTGCGTGTGTGTGTGTCTGTGTGTTCAGAGATGATTATGGCAAGAGGGTACTACACATTACCCAGATTGTGGGAAAATATGGGATCTTCTAAGAGGAATTATAATAGAGTCACTGATAAGTGCAAAAATAGCCATCACTAACTATGGTTTCAAAGGTCACATGCATGACTAGTTATACATGGTGCAGGCAATCTCTCCGGGACAACATAACTCACCAATTCACTCATTCCTTATGTGCTTATTTCCTAAAATATTTAATAAGAGCCCACTATATGCCATACATTATCCAGTTACTAAGGATGAAATGGTGGAGTCAAAAAAGCTCCCTGTTTTCATGGAGCTTGTCTTTGACACTGGGGAGGCAGACCACAGACACACCTACCAATGAATGAACAAGAAAATAACAAGGAAAGAGACAGTGCGATGAGCTAGAAAAGGATAAGAAGACTGTAGCCATGGAGGACAAGGAGGTAGCTGACAGAAGGTTAATATTTGAGCAAAGGTGTCCAGGATGGGAAGGAGCCATTCCTACAAATTGCTGGTGAGAAGGGAGGCTTTCAGGCAGATTGATCCAGAGGTGCAAACGTCCTGAGGCAGAAAGTAGTCTGATGTGCTCGAGGAAGGGAAATGTAACAGGAATGTAGTAGGAGGGGAATGTAAGATGAGAAAAAAGTTGGAGAAGTGGAAAAGAACCAGACAGAAAGGGCTTTGTAGGCAGTGGCACAAACTTGGCATTTTATTCTAAGAAAAGAGAAGCTTTTAGAAGGTTGTAAGAAAGGGAGCATGGTGCTGTGCTGTGGAGAGTAATTTGATTACTGGTTGGAGAAATGGTATTCAGTGGAATTAGATGAGAAACAGGAAACTAATTGGGAGACTGCTGTGGAAGCCTGGGAGGTTTGGTTGAGTGTGGTAGCAGCAAAAATGGAAATAAATGGAAGGGTTAGAGCTGTATCTTGGAGAAAGAACCACATTTGCCTTTTACCCAAAGGCTCCACTGCCCCAAATGTCAGCAGCAAACTGCTCTAGCGCCTAAAATTCTTGGAATTAAATAATTAAAAAGTTAATGGGTTATGTTAAAAACTGATACAAAAAATAACTTTAGGTAGTTTTCTTCCAGTCCTAGCTTCTTAAATGAATGGCTGCAATGCTGTCCACTAATTCTTTACCTTCACGAATACCCTTTGGGCTCTTCAGTCCAGGGCAATGCCTGCCCTGTTTTCCTGGCAGAGTTGTCGTGAGAAGTTAATTAATTAATATTAAATAAAATAAAAGCCTTTAAGGCTTTATGCCAGTTTCCAAACTGAAAGCTGTGTATAAAATTTTGCTCAAAGAAATGTGAAAATAAGTGTTTTATAATCAAAGACACATATAGGCTTCTATATTGCAGGACTTATCAGATAATTTAATGAGCTAACATGTATGAGAGTCTCCAATGAATAAGAAAATAACAAGGAAAGGAACAAAGAAAACAAGTCTGCTATATTTCTCAAACTTACTTCAAGAAGGAACTTTTTTCTTTCAGGCTATGTGGTTACAATTCCCATGGAACCCAGTGTGTCAAACACTGTATTACAGAGATGAGAAAGACTATTATTGAGACACACCAGGAGATCTTTCAGAAGGTCTTTTGAATTTTAAAGTTGAAAATCTCCCATCAAGGAAAAAAATATATATATAATATGTTATAATATGTAACTTATAATTATCCATGCTTTGAAGAACAATTATCATGTTATGGAACCAGCATCTTGCCTAGGTCCAAGACATAAGGCATTGGTCTCAGAATAAAATGGAAAGGGATGCTTATGAAAGACACCTTGGAAATGTTTCCTCCCTTAACCTACACAAGAAACCTGTGAGGTAGTAATGATGATCCTCATTTAACAGATGAGAAAACTGGAGCTTGAAGAGATTAAGTATCTTGCAGTAGTTCATCCAACAGATGTGTAACCAACAAGTATACTTCTAACCTTTATACAATACAGCTCTTTTTAAATGCTGGGATTGGGTGTAGCATTTCTTCAACTAGTGTGGCGTCTATTCTAATTCGAACTGCAAGTAGCAGCGGAGAACAGACAAGACAGTCACAAGGTTTACATCCCGGCCTTACCACTTACCATCTGCCTGATGTTAGGCAAACTGCTTAACCTCTCTGATTTCTGGCTAACTTATCTGTACCAGACAGAAGACAACAATCCCCCTCCTGCCCCACTTGCCCTTAGATTTGTCATGAGTATTAAATGGGACAACACCAGTCAAGTACTTAGCCCAACTCCTGACAAGTGGGGAGCCCCTATGAAATGTTTAGACTAGCTTGTCACTTTGTATAATATCATTTGTAGAAGTTGGGATTTTTTTTTTAGAGAAATGACCTACTGAGGTAATTTTATGTCTAGTCCAGTTTAAATAACAGAGGATAAAAGCTGAAATTTTCATTTCATCTAGGAGCACTACCTTGTTCTAGAAATCAGTTTTGAGTAAAGGCTTCCTTTTCTCTCTTTCTTCTTTGTTTCCTGGAAGCACTCAGTTTGGAGTTAACTCGCTGAGCCTGAGTAATATGAGAAAAATTGGAATCCCAGTGAGACATAAGGACTTAGTTGCTGATGGCTAAATGATTCCCAGAGTCCTGCTTTAAGTACCAAATATTTCCTCTCCACAGAGCATATCCACATTGCATCAGGTGGGGAGAAGAACAGAGAGGACCAATCATAAGAATTTGGCAGACAATCAGGTACGGTTATGCATGTTTTGGTGGGGAAGTCTGCTCTAACTACAAATCAAGCTTCTGATTTAAAATCACACCTTATTCTTGCCTTAGTTAAATCTACAGGAAATCAGTTTTTGACCTTTAAAACACAACATCAGCTTGTTCATAGTCCCCTTGTGAGTTGCTTGTCTACTTAATGAAATTGTTGCCTGGCTAATAAAGTTGTGGTTGGAGTCCTGCCTCATAGCCATTAACCTCAGGATCTGCGCACAATTTCCTATTTATCACACTCTAAAGTCCCTTAGCAGCGGGATGTAGGGTCTTGCTTAGAACTGAATTTGGATGGCCTCTAATCATGATGAGTTTAAAATGGGATGCAAAATGTTAGATTAGTATAAAGACTACATGGAGTTAAGTGTGTAGCCTCTGGAGACAGCCTGCCTGAGTCTGAGTCTTGGCTCCACTGATCATTAATGGTGTGACCCCTATAAGCTTGTTCTTTCAGTTTTAAAACCTGAATAGCAATTATGATAATAATGATACCTACCCTACATCAGTGACTGTTTGTGAGGACTCAAGGAGAGGTAGAGCTTCTGAACCATAATAAACACTAGCTATCATTATTATTACCAATACCATCATCATCACCACCACCATCACCACTGCCATTAGCATCACCACCACCACTACCACTGCCATAAGCATCACCACCACCACCATCACCACTGCCATCAGCATCAGCACCACCACCACCACCACCACTGCCATCAGCATCACTACCACTACCATCATCACCACCACCACCACCACTGCCATCAGCATCACCACCACCATCATCATTACCACCATCACCACCATCACCACTGCCATTAGCATCACCACCACTACCATCATCACCACCACCACTGTCATCAGCATCACCACCACCACCACCCTCACCACTGCCATCAGCATCAGCACCACCACCACCACCACCACTGCCATCAGCATCACTACCACCACCATCATCACCACCACCACCACCACTGCCATCAGCATCACCACCACCATCATCATTACCACCATCACCACCATCACCACTGCCATCAGCATCACCGCCATTATCATCATCACCACCACTACCATTACCACACCACTACCATCATCACCACCACCACCATCATCACCAGCACTACCATCATCATCACCATCATCACCACCATGATCACCACCACCACTACCAACATAACCACCACCACTAAGATCACCACCACAACTATCATCATCACCACCACCACTAAGATCACCACCACGACTACCATCATAACCACCACCAAGATCACCACCACGACTACCATCATCACCACCACCACTAAGATCACCACCACGACTAGCATCATAACCACCACCACTAAGATCACCACCACGACTACCATCATAACCACCACCACTAAGATCACCACCACGACTACCATCATAACCACCACCACTAAGATCACCACCACGACTACCATCATCACCACCACCACTAAGATCACCACCACCACTACCATCATCACCACCACCACTAAGATCACCACCACCACTACCATCATCACCACCACCACTAAGATCACCACCACCACTACCATCATCGCCACCACCACTAAGATCACCACCACCACTACCATCATCGCCACCACCACTAAGATCACCACCACCACTACCATCATCGCCACCACCACTAAGATCACCACCACCACTACCATCATCGCCACCACCACTAAGATCACCACCACCACTACCATCATCGCCACCACCACTAAGATCACCACCACCACTACCATCATCGCCACCACCACTAAGATCACCACCACGACTACCATCATAACCACCACCACTAAGATCACCACCACCACTACCATCATCGCCACCACCACTAAGATCACCACCACCACTACCATCATCGCCACCACCACTAAGATCACCACCACCACTACCATCATCGCCACCACCACTAAGATCACCACCACGACTACCATCATAACCACCACCACTAAGATCACCACCACCACTACCATCATCACCACCACCACTAAGATCACCACCACCACTACCATCATCACCACCACCACTAAGATCACCACCACCACTACCATCACCACCACCACTAAGATCACCACCACCACTACCATCATAACCACCACCACTAAGATCACCACCACCACTACCATCATAACCACCACCACTAAGATCACCACCACAACTATCATCATAACCACCACCACTAAGATCACCACCACCACTACCATCATCACCACCACCACTAAGATCACCACCACCACTACCATCATCACCACCACCACTAAGATCACCACCACCACTACCATCATAACCACCACCACTA
Organism: Pongo pygmaeus; assembly: GCF_028885625.2. NCBI lineage: Eukaryota > Metazoa > Chordata > Mammalia > Primates > Hominidae > Pongo > Pongo pygmaeus. The sequence continues at coordinate 85,313,695 of NC_085930.1, forward strand.
AGATCACCACCACCACTACCATCACCACCACCACTAAGATCACCACCACCACTACCATCATCACCACCACCACTAAGATCACCACCACCACTACCATCATCACCACCACCACTAAGATCACCACCACCCCTACCATCATCACCACCACCACTAAGATCACCACCACCACTACCATCATCACCACCACCACTAAGATCACCACCACCACTACCATCATCACCACCACCACTAAGATCACCACCACCACTACCATCATCACCACCACCACTAAGATCACCACCACCACTACCATCATCACCACCACCACTAAGATCACCACCACCACTACCATCATAACCACCACCACTAAGATCACCACCACGACTACCATCATAACCACCACCACTAAGATCACCACCACCACTAAGATCACCACCACCACTACCATCATAACCACCACCAAGATCACCACCACCACTACCAACATAACCACCACCACTACCATCAATACCAACACCTCCACCATCATCCACTACTACCATCACTACCACCACTACCATCATGATCACTGTCACCTTTGTCCACAACAGCAGCAGGCATGCCATGTTTCACCCAAACCCATTAGCCAAAATCTTCAAGACCTACTCAATATATTATACAACATTATAACCAAACAACATTACAACATTATAACCAAAAACAGCTTGAAACCTGGCAAGATATTAGACAAAAGCTTTACGGGCAGCAAGGTTGAGTCATTAGTGCTGTTCACTTTAGTCTCTTTTAGATAGTTTAATTAAAATATTCTGCCCTCTGTCCATTTTCTGTCTCTCACACATTGCCAATGACCTTAACATTTTATTATTAGTCATTAAACAAGACTCATTCTCTTTTTATAGTTTATCTATACAGACCTCTTCCTCCTTTTCAGTAACTAAGAGGAGGCAGACTTGCTCAGGAACTCCATAATTTGGATTGGTGAATTTTGCTTGTGTTCTGATTGAGTCAAAAGTCAGCTAAGATTATTCATGAATTTGCAGTTTCTACTAATTGTTCTTGCAGTGAAGCTCTAGTGTATGCATTTTATCTTTTCAGGCTACATAGTAACATCAATTGTTCTCAATCAGTATCTGGAAACCTTGAGTTCATCAGATTCTGCAGATTAAATGCTCTAAACCTTAAGTCTTTTCCTCTAGAAAAGATGAAATTACGAACCCATTGCCTTGAAGAGTTCATGCAGATCAACTTTGTGTATTGAAAGCAGGTATGTGTCCACACATTGAAAGAGCATCCCACATTCTCAAGTCAGCCTAGGAGGCCTGTTGTGTTATTATGTTTGCAAGTAAAATGTGTGGCCAGTTGAATGTCCACGTAACATGATGTGCCTCTGATACCAGCTTCCCTTATTGTGCCCAAATATTGCCCCATGATGTAATGTTAACTGTGCATCTTTCCATAAGCTCCTTCTTGAAAGGTGTGTACCAAATAGTTCACCCTCATCTATTATCCAAACCTGGGGTGGGCCCATAACAGGATCAATGAGTGTAGCTGACTTATAAAACATTTATATGTTTGGAATATATACATTTTTGAAAAGATAGAGAATCAACAAATTTGCCAACTTTTTCTTCTTCAAGATTTTGGGGGAAAACTGAATATTTGCCAGGACCAAAGATAGATGTAACCTGGCAAGATATAAGATCCCTCCAAGGAAGATTTTGACATCCTTTACCACATTGCTGGTGCCACATTTAGTAAGTAAAATTGACAGTGCCCTACTGATCTTCTCATTATCAAGTTCCAGGAAGCATGTTTATTAATTCACTCATGAACTCCATCATTCAGCTAGCATTTGGCAATGCTTATGGGTGGCCAGATGCAGTGGTAGGCGCTGGGGAGGCAGCATGGAACAGGACAAATGGAGTTTACAGTAGATTTGCACAAAGACATCGGTTTGATCAGTAGGGTTTTGGAGCAGTTTATATCTTACTTTGGGTCCCCAGAAATCAGAGCCTGAGATAAGGACCTGAAAGGTGATTCTAGGAGACAGGAGTGAAGGAGCAGAGAGAGTGATACAATTAAGGTTCAAAATCAATTAATGGATGTGTTTTGAAGGCCTCTGTTGCAGGCATCAGGGGTTCCTGAGAAATCACAGAGCCACTGACAAGCACGTGGAACACTTTCTAGAATCGTCTACTTGGAGGATGAGGGGCTGCAGAATTTACCTACCAGTCTCTATCTCCATTGGTGAAGGTTGCGTTGGGGCTGCCCTTACACACAGGCTAAGCACACTCAGTGTTGAAAAAGGTCTTGAAGCAGAAAGATAATTGAAGTAACCCCGAGGCAGGCACTACATGTATAAGGTGAGTCCGAGCTGCCACAGCACTGCCCACCACAGCAGTGGCTAAAATGAAGGGTGAGCTGAGGTGATGTGATGTGGGACACCAGAGACAGTCACAATCATTCTCTTAAGCATTTAAGCCTGCTTCCAGGGCTTTCAGTGACTGGCCCCATGCTAGGATTCCATACGTGAGCTTAATAAGACAAAGGGCTTCCACATCTCAGATATTACAATGGCTCCAGGTAGGGGCCGTGTCTCTCTCCAGCGTATTTAGAACATCATTTAGCTCATAGCCACAAACCAAATAAACAGATTTTGTGGTGAGATTCACTTTTGCTTTTTGTAGAGTTTTAAATGTTGGTTTTCAAAACAACGAGCAGCAGTAGCACTTGTAATAATAATAATAGCAAAAATCACAATAGCAGCACAGGTAGCTCTTGCTACATACCAGGCTCTGTTCTAAGTGCTTTATGAATATCAGCCCTTTCATCCTCACAATAATTCAGTAACGTAAGTACCATTATTATCAGTCCAGCTTTACAGACAAGGCAACTAAGACACAGAGAAGTACTGTGCTGAAATTCACCCAGGGTGAAACAGACAGTGGGAGGCAGGATAAAGATTCAAACCTATGAACTCAGAATCCAGATTCTGTGCTCACTACATTCTACTTCTCTAGGCCTAAAGGAAAACCTGAGCATTTCTTCCACCTTCCAAGTATATGCATCCTTTTCATGTCTATTTTGAGCACATTCAGGTATTACAAGAGTCTCAGTCAACGCCAAGTGGATGACAATTTGGTTTGCTTCTATTCCAAAACTGAAAGAAAATGCAGAGCTTATCCAAGGAAACCCCAACTCTAACCTGCCTCCCCTTATTTTTACCCCCTTACCCATACTTATAGAAGCTCTAAGACAGCAAAAGTTCTGCCTTTTGGACAGTGACATGTCACAGGTGGGTAGTGAATGAGCAGGTTTCAGAACCTCTGTTCACTCAAGGGGCTAGGAGCACAGGCTCTGGACCTAGACTTACTTGGTTCAAATCCTGACTCATATAAATTCTCCAGGCACTGGTTTCCTTCTCTGCAACATGGGCACAAAAGGGTGCCTAATGAATTAGATAATATTTGTAAATTCCATAGTACAGTGTTTAAGACACTGTGGAATTAACATAGTAGAGCAACTGGCTATTATCATTATTTCTCCCCACTACCATACACTTGCATGGGAAGAGCCCAAACTATTAACTTAGATTTTCATGATTCCATTTAAGAATGAACAAAATGCTGTGAGTAGGCTTCCCTCACAAATGCACATAACACACAATTTTATATACAGTCTCCGAGACATTATAACCCACTGAGCATCCTTATGGGCCATATACAGACATCTCTAGGCAGACCATGTAAAGTTATCTGATAACTCCCATATTAGCCAGGAAGTTTTCTCAGAAAGTACAGAATGACAAAAAGCTGCATCAACTGCTAAGAAGAGGGAGACCAGACAGAAAGAAAATAGAAGAAGCTTCTGTCATGTTTTATCCCCAATAATTATAAAATCCCTGTTACCATCGAATGACAAGGCTTACAGCCAACACATTTAAAACTTTCATTAATTAAGCTGAAGGCAACATTAACTTACTTCAAATAAAAAAAGAAACCCTCAAACTCTCCATACATGAAGGCTAACACAGATAATCAAATCAGCAAACGCTTCAAAAACTTCAACATTAAAAGGATTCCAGACCCTCACACCTAACATAGTCCAATGGTCTGACCTGAGGAAGCTTTTATAAAAACCCAAGATTACTGAAGGACAGTGATAGCTAAAGTTTCTAGTGAATCAATAGAAAGCTTTTTTTTTTTTTTTTTTTTTGGAAAAAAAAAGTGTTGTTCTTTGTCAGAGTATAAAATCAGGGTAGATATACTCCTAGAGCATCTGGTTACAGAAAGCAAAAGTGGCTTATTGCAGTGGGACAAATAACCAGTTTATTATTCAATCTGAAACCAAATTTCAGATGAACAATCACATGGATTTAGAAATACTTCCCATGGACACAATGTTAAACCAGTTGGTTACTAAAGACAACTTTACACCAAGCCACTGTGTTAACTGGGAAGAGATGAAATCATGCTGAATGAAATAGATTCAACCATTTAATGAAAACTATCAAGGGCAGACCATCTTTTTTCAGAAAAGTGAAAAAGTATTACCAGACTGGAGATCACTGCAAACATGTCAACCCACTATGTCTCCTTGGACAATATGGTAGGGAAAGTTCTATGTTATCTCAGGCAGGACTCCTCTACATTGGGGCAAAGTTGCGCAAGAGGAAATGACTGTTTTCCATTCTCTCCATGTTCCTCTTCAGTGTCCTTCATCCGTGTGTTTTTATTGGACAACATCCCTCCTCCCCAGGTACTTTGGGAAATATGTAAACCAAGTGGACCCTTTGCCAAGCCCTTAAATTCTATTCCGAAGGCAACAGCCCAGTCTCTGTGCTCCTGTCGCCCCTTCTCCCTGGTGAGTGCCTCTACTTTCCTCCACTCTTCTGCACTCACAATGCATCTTAGCATCTAAGGATGCGAACCTAAGAAGGAGCTTGATGGAGTGTCATCAAGAGAGAAATCATGCATTTTCCTAAAGCAAGAGGAAACGTTTGTGCAAGAAATGTCTGGGGTAGGGAGGAAAAGAAGGAAGGGAGAAAGGCAGGAAGGAAGAAATCTACAGACAGATTTTTGAAAAAAAAAGGGCTGTTTTTTTCCTTTACTGCTCTTTCTAGTAGGTTACCACCTCTCCCTAATGAGTCATGAAAACTTGGTGTATGTGTGTGTGTAAAACATATACATATTTTATATATATATACATGTAAAATACAGATGCACATATGAAAATGTAAAAATCTGGTGTATAATACACACACACACATATTTCTCTCTGTATAAAAATATATGTACATATACAGAAATGACATGAAGCAAGTTATGGTAAGACCAACTGAAATCTTCATATAAAAATAAATTTCTTATTTATTTCAAGTTCTATTTATGGGATTATAAGCAACTTGCTTTTTTTCAGGCTCTGCCTTTTACAAAACAAATGTAAAGTATGCCAATGACAGACTATTAGGTTTATCTTGACATTGAATTTCATTAGGACATGGTCCTAAATTCATATTTAACTCATTTTCTCTCCTCATACAGGATTAAGTGTTCCTGTCATGTGGATTGCTTAAGTTGCACATTTACATCTAGATCCATATAATCTTTTAATTCTATTGTCTTCATTTGCGATTCTTTTTCAATCTTCACTTCCTCTAGAACACATATGATTATTTAATTTTTGATAACTGGCATTACACAGAAGATAAAACATTCTTCTGGTCAAGTGAGTTTACAAACATTTTGAAACTTGTACATTGCAAGGATCACTTCTCCTAGTATTGGTGTCATTGCCAATGGGAACATGAAATGCTGGCCATATGCTGGAATGGGAAATCCTCAAAATCATTAGGAAAGTTAAATTATATAGAAAGCCTCAGAACTAAAAAATATAAAGAACAGTCATATCAGAGACCTAGACAGAGAAGAGTATCTTGAAAATTTGACTCTTGAGTTAGACAGAATGAGGTTTGAATCCCAGATTCAGACCTCCATTTGTTTCTCGGTAAAATGGAGTTAAAAAGAGTACCCACCTCATGAGATAGCTGTGAACGTAAAAGAACAATATGACAAAGGGCCTAGCAGAGTGCTTGGTTTTGAGAATATATTGAGTGTTCTATAAACATTAGTTGGCATTATTAATAAATGCAAAATACCTCAATATAGTTATAAACATCCTGCAATTAATCTTCCCTCCTCCCAGCAAAATTACAGGACTCATTCCAGGGTGCCTGCAAAATTACAGATACTTTAAGTAAGAACCATACTTAAACTTTGGAAGGGATGGACACCCCCCTTTGAATTCATTGTCAATTGCTAGAAATGGCAGTGTATGCTACATTTTGATAGATCTAGATGACAAAGGTATGATGTTGAACAAAATAGTAAATTATGTACATTTATATATTAGTATTTTTATATTCAGCCATGAATACTACATAATTTTAAAAGAATTAGAAAAACTCATGTTATTGAATTAGGGACACGATGAGAATTTAGTATCCCAGCTGGTTCATTTGCACTCCAAACACACTCTGTTCTTATTCAACTACAGCCTGTACATTCAGTTCAAGAGTGTTCTTCAAAAACCTTGTTAGTGAACTTCAGATTTCTTGGAACACCAAAAATAAGCTTGCATATGTGAAAGATCCACTGACACAGAATAATGAGTTCTGCCAGGGTTTTCAAAAACACAGGGAAATCGTCTTATTTTCTCTCTATCATTTAAAAATTATTGAGCCAGAATGACTTGAGTCAACTCATAGGAGCTCTGGTTAGGAGTATATACATAGTGCACACACACACACACACACACACACACACACACACACACACATTAATGTACAACATTTGAGAAGTCTAAATTAAAATGTGTTCTATGAATAATTAGAATAAGATGCATTATAAAAAAGCATTTTTCAGCCTGCATTGAAACATTATTAGCAAAGAGAAATAAAATATACTTTTCCTTGGAGAAATCTATATTTTGGCTTTTCATCCCAATACTGATGACTCAGTAACGGACATGAGCTGAGACAAAAAGCGACTGTAAGAAAGAAGAGACTATTGATTCCAAACAGGATTTGAATTTGTGATTTAGGCCTCCATCTAAGTCATGTATGAAGTTCTTAAATGGTCTTTAATTAGCCTCCTCAGGTATGTGTCCATAAAAACTGGAAATAATCATCACATTCCTAAAGGTGATAGGTACCTGGGAAAAATATATTAATGCCTTTAGTATTTCAGACAGTTCTCTATTTTTTTAGGAGAATGAAATCCCCTGAGAAGATCCCCTACCATAGGTTTCTAATAATGATCCCCAAAGACTCATGAGAAAACATGCTTCTTCCATAAACTTTCATAAAACAGCAGGCACACAATAAATATCCGTTGCACAGAAACATGAAGTTAGGTAGTGCTTTCTCTTCATGTGGCCCTTTTCTTTAAGTTTGTGAACCTCACCTCAGGTAAGATGAGGCTGTATCATCTCTGTAACCCTCTCACTACAGCAAGAGATTTACATAGAAATATAGAGATTGGCCACATGCAGTGGCTCACACCTGAAATCCCAGCAATTTGGGAAGCTGTGGTGGGTGGATCACTTGAAATCAGGAGTTCGAGACCAGCCTGGCCAACATGGCAAAACTCCATCTCTACTAAAAATGTAAAAGTTAGCCAGGCGCAGTGCTGTACACCTGTAATACCAACTACTTGGGAGGCTGAGGCATGAGAATGACTTGAACCCAGGGGGCAGAGGTTGCAGTGAACCGAGATTGCACCAGTGCACTCCAGCCTGGGCAACAGAATGAGACTCTGTCTCAAAAAAAAAAAAAAAAAAAAACAAGAAAGAAAATAAAATATGGAGGCTTACTATGAAAACCGAATGACAAAATATTGCAGGTAAGCAGGACCACTTGAATATTCTTTACTGCTCTCCCACATCCTACCCTGCTCTGACTTTTGAGGATTTCATAGTTCTCTTAAAGGAAGAATGGACTGAAAACACCTAGCAGACATTTGCATATGGATGCTCCTTTTTTCCCCTTACTTTAACCTAGATTAATAGTTCTCAAACTTGAGTATGGAGTATACCTAAAATTTACTTTATAGGGTTGCAAGACACTAGGGTATGTATGGGTAACCCAAATAGCCAAAACAATCTTGAAAAAGAAGGAAAAGGTTGGCGGTCCCACACTTCCTAGTTTCAAACTAATTAGTATATAACTACAGTGATAAAAACAGTGTGGTACTGGCATAAAGATGGATATATAGACCAATAGAACAAATTAGAGCACTCAGAAATAAGCCCTCACATATCTGCTCAAATGATTTTTGACAAGGGTGCAAGATCATTCAATGTGAAAAGAACAAACTATTCCACAAATAGTGTTGAGAAAACTGGATATCCCCATGCAAAAAGAAAAAAAAAAAACGAAGTTGGACACTTACCATATACCATATACAAAAATTAATTCAAAGTGGATCAAAGACCTAAACTTAAAAGCTTAGAAGAAAGAATAGGGGAAATCTTCTTGACATTGGATTTTAGCAATGATTTCTTCGATATGACACCAAGAGCACAAGCAACAAAAGCAAAAGTAGATAAATTAGACTACATCAAAATTAAAAACTTATATGCACCAAAGGAAAAAAATCAAGAGTGGAAAGGCAATGTATGGAATGGGAGAAAATATTTGTAAATCATGTATCTGATAAAGAGTTAACAGACAGAATATATAAAATACTCCTACTGTTCAACAACAGCAACAACAAAACCAAACAACTTGATTAAAGATTAGGCAAAGACTTGAACAGATGTTTCTCCAAAGAAGATATACAAATGGCCAATAAGCACATGAAAAGATGCTCAATGTTAGTAATCATTATGGAAATGCAAATCAAAATCATAATGAGATACTACCTTATATGTATGGCTACTATAAAAAAAAACCTATAAAACAAAAAATAAGTTTTGGCAAGGATGTGGAAAAATTGTGTCGTTTGTACACTATTGGTGGGAACAAAAAATGACGTTGCCCCTGTGGAAAACAATATAGTGATTCCTCAAAAAATTAAAAATAGAATTACCATATGATTTGGCAATTCCATTTCTGTGCATATACCAAAAAGAATTAAAGCAAGATCTCAAAAAATATTTATACATCTGTGTTCATAGCTGCATTATTCACAATAGTGCACAGGTGGAAGTGACCCAAATGTCTATCAACAGATGAATGGATAAGTAAAATGCATTATATACACACAATGGTGTATCACTCAGCCTCAAAAAGGAAGGAAATCTTGCTATATGTAACAACATGGATGAATCTTGAGTACATTATGCTACGTGAAATAAGTCAGTCACAAAAAAGACAAATACTGCATGATTCTAGTTATTTGAGGTGTCTACAGTAGTCAAATGTATAGAAACAGAAGGTAGCATGGTGGTTGCGAGGGGCTGGGAGAGAGGAGGAAATGGAGAGTTGTTGAAAGGTATAGAGCAGGGGTCCCCAACCCCTGGGCCACAGACCAGTACCAGTCCGTTACCTGTTAGGAACCAGGCCACACAGCAGGAGGTGAGTGGCAGGTGAGCAAGGGAAGCTTCATCTGTGTTTATAGCTGCTCCCCATGGTTCGCATTACAGCCTGAGCTCCACCTCCCGTCAGATCAGTGGCAGTATTAGATTCTTATGGGAGTGAGAACTCTATTATGAACTGCGCATGCGAGGGATCTAGGTTGTGTGCTCCTTGAGAATCTAATGCCTGATGATCTGTCACTGTCTTTCATCACCTTCAGATGGGACTCTCTAGTTGCAGGAAAACAAGCTCAGGGCTCCCACTGATTCTACATTATGGTGAGTTGTATAATTATTTCATTATATATTACATTGTAATAATAATAGAAATATAAAGTGCACGATAAATGTAATGCTCTTGAATCATCCTGAAACCATCCCACCCTCAGTCCATGAAAAAAATTGCTTTCAACAAGACCAGTTCCTGGTGCCAGGAAAGTTGGGGACCACTGGTATAGAGTTTCAGTTTTGCAAGATGAAAAGCTCAGGAGATTGGTCACACAACAGTGGGAATATAATTAACACTACTGAACAGTACATTTAAAAATGGTTATGGTAGTAAATTGTATGCTGTGCGTATTTTACCACAATTTTAAAAAATGTATTGGCCACATAAATAAAGATCAAAGGTAATTTTAACTATATGAAAAGTTTCATTATAAATTAATGAAAATTTTTAAGACATAACACTTACATTAAGCTGTGATTCCACTATACTTTCGGGCTATTTGTTATTGTGTTCCCTATTTATAAAGCAATATAATTATGATAAACTATAAACATCAACTAACCCAGATTTTTCTGGTTACTAAAGAAGAAACTGTGAAACTCTCATTTGCAGAAGTAGCCCACTGCCCAAGGTTATATAGAGAGTTAATGGGATTAAAAACCTAGAAATAGTTCACTGTGCTTTTGCTACCTATTGAAAGATAGTGTACTTCATCTCTGAATGCTGATAACCTATCATTAAATTCAGTTGGGGATTATAGCAAATCATACCCGCTACTCTAATACACCACATCCCATCCTTATTAACTTGGCTTTCCATTTAACTTGTAATCTGATACACTGTTGCCACTCTTCTGAGAATGAAAGCGAGCTTGGGAAAAAAATCTCATAGTGTGTAATGAATGTGCTCCTGAGAAGTTTTGCGTAAATTGATTCATATCTTCCCATATCTCACTGTACTTTAGCATAACCAAAACCCCAGATTGGCTCCAAGGGAAAATGAAGGGCACTTAATAATGCAATGAGGGGAGTAAGTTTCCAAGAAGAGACCACAGTGTAATAAAACAATTAATTAAAGATAACATGGAAAAAGAAACTTATTTGCGCAAAAGAGAGCTGCTGAGAGGCACTAATAAATGACTATTTCATTCACTCAACATTCAACACATGTAGAGAGCCCACTCTATGCTAGCCATTTTTCTAAATCAGAGATCAGCATGTGGTTTCTGTAAAGGGGCAGACAGTAAATATTTTAGGTTTTGCAGGCCAGATGGTCTCTGTCACCAACTACTCAACTTGCCTGGTGGCATGAAAGCAGCCATAGACAGTAAGTAAATCAATGGGCAATGCTGTGCTCCAATACAACTTTGTTTACAAACCCAGGCAGGTGGGCTGGATTTGGCCCAAAGGCCATAGTTGCCAACCTTTGTTCTGTGCCTTGGAAGACAAGGGTGAACTAGGTCCAGAGGTCCTTGTTTTCATGAAGCTTATATTTTAGCAGAGAGGAGGGGGCAAGCAGACAAAGATAAATAAGTAAACAAAACAATATCATGCGATAATGACAAATTTTGATGACCTGAAACTAGGGTAGAGCTTGGGGAGCATTACTTTTTAAAAAGTTCTCCAGGTGAGACCTCTGGTCAAACAACCTTGTTTCTATAACTATGGTTGGGAATAATTAGATTGTTAATGTTAATTTCATTGAAAGAATAACAGAGAAATAGCGAGGTTGAATGAATGATCTACAAATAAATTAGCTTCTTCAATATACAAAGGCCAACATATGTGCATTATAAGTAGCATGGCTGACTGAGATACTTATACTTTATTTACATAAGAAAGCCAAATAAAATTGCCTTATGTGTATAATATAAATATCGTGTTAATCTTTAAGGATTTCTCAGATTTACAATTTTTTTTTTTTTTTTTTTTGCATCGGCATCTTGCTTTGTCGCCCAGGCTGCCATGCAGTGGCGCAATCTCGGCTCACTGCAAGCTCCGTCTCCTGGGTTCATGCCATTCTCCTGCCTCAGCCTCCCGAGTAGCTGGAACTACAGGCACCCGCCACCACACCAGGCTAATTTTTTGTATTTTTAGTAGAGACGGGCTTTCATCGTATTAGCCAGGGTGGTCTCACTCTCCTAACCTCATGATCCACCCACCTCGGCCTCCCAAAGTCCTGGGATTACAGGCGTGAGCCACCGCGCCCAGCCCAGATTTACATATTTTTATTAGAGGGTGGTCTTCCATATCATTACTAGAGGGTGGTTCATCCCCAAATTTTATTTTTACAGAAATGTTTTGTGGTGACAACAGGACATGTGTTACACAAGGATTACAAGCAATTCTAATTCATCCCTAGATACATTGAGCAGGCTTTGAATTAGATAAACAATCTTCTTGTCACACACAGAAAAATAGGATGGAGAGCAGCACATGGGAATAAACCAATAAGGTGTAGGCATCTCCTGATTAGCATTCTGCTGTGTTTTCTGCTGACCGGTCTGCAAAACTGAGAGACAGGGCCACACCTCCGGCATGACTGTGACTGTTCAGGGAGCAAGGAACAAAGCATTCTAAGGAGCACCTTAGCTAATGTGGGTTGCTACTCAAATCACATCAAAACCTCCACCTGTTCCATTAAATGACTGTGAGAATAGTCATTTCTCACTAATCCTAGGGCTCATTATTTGGTCTGTGTGCCAAAACTATTGTACTAGCATTCTACTTTTGCACTTAACACCCCAAAATGATAAACAAGGATTTAACGTTTATCTGGCCAACCCATTTTTTGCTTCACAGATGACATAGTAGTGGTACCATCTGGGAAGCAATAATGGGCTGATTGGGTTGTAAGCAACAGATTCACAAATGCCACTCTTGAACTCCCATGATGCCTCTCTCTCTTTAACAGTTTCATTATGGAATATACCATGCTAACAGTAAGTGCGTAAAACATAAGTGCACTAACTAATTAATTACTGTATAGCAAACTGTCATGTAACTGCCACTCAGGTCAAGAAATAAAACTTTGCCAGTGTTCCAGAAGGCTCCTGGCTGTCCCTTCCCAATTATAATCTCCTCTTTCCCTTCTAAATGTACCCAGGGGTTCTGACATTTTTACTTATCACTTCCTTGTTTTTCTTCATACGTTTGTCTTCTATGAACTATAAATTATGTTATTGTTTATTTTTGCCTTATTTGCCTTGTTTATTTTTAAGCATTATGTAATTGGAATAATATAGCATGCATTCTTTAAATCTGACTTCTGTTGCCCAATATTCACCATGTGAGTGAAAAATTAACTGTAATTTTTCCTTTTCACTGTTGTATAGGATTCCATCATGTAAGTATATCACTATCCATTTTACAATTGATGGACATTTAAGTTGTGTTAAGTTTAGGGCTATTATAAATAATACTGATATGAACACTCATATATATTTCTTAGTATACAAATGCACATAGCTAGATATGAAATTGCTAGTCTGTAAAATGTTTGTATTTTCAATTGTATTAGCTAATGCCAATATTTGTCAAAGTGTTTCATACCAATTACAGTCTTACTAGCATCATGTAAAAATCGAAGTTGCTCATATCCTTTTTAGCACTTGGTATTGTTAGGCTTTAATTTGAACCATTCTGGTAGGGATCTCATTGAAGTTTTATGTTTCCCTAAGGATCAATGAGATTGAGCATCATCTCATAAGTTTCTTGGCTCCTGTATATGCTCTTTTGTGAAGTAACTTATTTTAAGACCCTTGCCTATTTTTATCATTTAGCTGTTGCTGAGTGACAAACTATTCTACAACTTAGTAATTTAAAACAATAAGCACTATTTAGCTCATAGTTCTTCTGCTCTAGGCTAGGTTTAGCTAATTGTGACTGGTCTGTGGGGCATATACAGGCTGAATGGGGGCTAGATGGTCTAGGATGGCCTCACTCACATGTCTGGCAATTGGCCAGCTTAGGATGGGGCTGTGGGGAAGACAAGGCCACGTCTCCTTCATCCTCCTGTAGGCTATCTGGGATCCAAGAGATCTAAGGGCACAGAGAGATCTGTACCAGACCAGCCTGGCCAAAATGGTGAAACCCTGTCTCTACTAAAAATACAAAAATTAGCTGGGCATGGTGGCGGGTGCTTGTAATTCCAGCTACTCAGGAGGCTGAGACAGGAGAATTGCTTGAACCCGGGAGGCGGAGCTTGCAGTGAGCCGAGATTGTGTCACTGCACTCCAGCCTGGGTGGCGGAGTGAGACTCTGTCTCATTGAAACAAACAAACAAACAAACAAACAAAAAAACACTATACCCCAAACTGTCACACTGTCACTTCTGCTGCATTTTACTGGCCAAAGCAAATTACAAAAGACTCTACCTTTTGATGAGAGTTACTGCAAAGTCACAAAAAGTATGGATAAAGGAGGAAATGAATGGCCAGGGCCACTACTGCAACTAATCTACAAACTGCTTTTCTACTGAGTTTCTTTTTTTCTTAATACTTTGTAGGAATCTTGCATAGGGTCTTTACACAATTGTTTTGATGATTATTTGCATTTCATATTTCTTCTTCCATGCTGTGAGAACCTTTTTATTTTCGTTATGAAATTGTTTAATGAAGAGATGTTTTAATGCACCTAAATGTGTCGATATTAATATTAACAAATAATATTATGAGTCCTATTTATTAAAATCTTCCTCTATCCAAGCTTGTATTCTCCTATATTTTATTTTCAATCATTTACTGTATTACTTTTCACATGTAAGTATTCGATTCACCTGGATTTGATTTTTGTATATGGTGTGAGTCAGGTGTGAAGTTTGCTTTTTCCATATGGATTTCCAATTTTCCCAGCACCGTTTATGGAAAAGACCATCACTTTCCTACTTCTCTGCAGCACCACCTTTCTCTTGAATCAAGTGTCCTTATGTGTACATGTTTATTTCAGAAATCCATTCTGTTCTATAGCAATCTTTGCCTATCCTCACAATAACATAACACTGCCTTAGTTACTGTAGTGTTCAAATAAATCTTGGGATCTGGTGTGAAAAATTGCTCTCAGCTTATTGTTGATTTTCAGGAGTGTCTTGATTAATAGGGCTTTGTATTTCCACATACATTTTAGAATCAGCTCACCAATTTCTAAAATTCTACCTGTCAAGTTACTGACACCCAACATTGAGTAAAAAGTAATCTAAAAAATTAATTTGAGGATAATTGATAGCTTTAGGATTAAATTTCTTCCAGTCTATGAATATAATATATATTTATATTTAGGTCTTTTTCCTTTCTCTAAATAATGTTTTATCATTTTGTTGATAGGAACATCCCATATCTTTTATAATTGTATTCTCAGTATTTGATTATTTTGATAATATTATAAATGGTATTTTTAATTCATTTTTTCTGTTTATTTTTGGCATATAGTAATTTAATTGATTTTTACATTTACCTATTCAGCAACCTTGCTAATATCACCTATTAATTATTTTAACATCTGTCAATCATGAATGTATTATTTCTTCATTGCCAATCCTTATTTTTTTTCTTACATTACTGAACTATCTAGGGCCAAGGATATAACATTAAGAAATAATGTTTATAGCAGGTATCTTTTGTTAGTCCCAGACTCTAAGGGAATGGGGAGGGGGTCAACATTTAACCATTAAATATAATATCTCTTTATGGTTTTGGTCAATATAATGTATTAAAGAAATTCTCTTGTTGATTAGTAAGAACTTTTAAACTCTGAAATAATTATATCAAACACTTTTTCTGTATTAATTGAAATGATTTTCTTCTTTTATTCCATTAATATGGCACGTTACACTTAAAAATTAAGAAACTTTAAACAACTTTGAATTTCTGAATAAGCTCATTCAGCAGGATGCATAGCTGAATTCGATTCGCTAATTATTTATTTAGAATTTCTATGTCTACACTCATGAGTTAGACAGTCCTATAATTGTCCTGTCCTGTAATTCCTTTTTTGAGTTTTGTTGGGAGGGGCCCACTGACCACGGGGAACAGATGCCCACTGTTAAAGCTTGCCTTGCTCTGTCTCTCCTCCATATGAGTAATGCATTTTTTTTTCATCCAGTGCTTCACTGTATTATTTTCCTTGCTGACTCTGATACCAAGATGCAACGGACAGAAGTGCTTGAACTTCTACTCCTGATAATAGGCAACAGACATTGATTACCCAACAGTTAGTGTTTTTATGGAGTATCTTTTCCTATTTTTTTAGTGAAATAACTATCTGAAAAATAACTGGCTTTTAATTGGGGCATTTAATGCAATTATTAATGTATTTGTAAACAGTCTACTAAGAATACTACTAATGTCTTAACAATCTACCAAGAATTTGTCCTGCCCTACATTTCTTCTCTCTCTCTCTCATGTGTGTGTGTGTCATGGATTATTTATTCCTACTATTTTTTTAAGAATTATAATACACTTTCTGAAATTATTTTATTTGTTATCCTAAAGATTAAAACATATTTTCTTAGCTTAGCATAATCTAATGCTGATTAGTGTTTTTATTTTTACCCTCTTCCTCAGAATTTCAAGAAACTTAGAACACTTTTGCACAATTAATCTGATGTTTATGCTGTAAGTATTATATATTTTAATTCTGCCTATGTCATTTATATTCATAATTAATTTACCATTTTACTCTGAATCCCTTCTTAATTCTTTAAGTTTCTCTCTGGGAACATTCTTTTTCTGTTTGTAAGATCTTTCTTATTTTTTACTTTGGGTATTATTGACAAAAATCACTCACTCTTCATCTATATATATTTTTATTTTGCCCTCCTTTTTGAAGGTTATTATTATTGGGCATAGAATTCATGGTTGGCAGCTTTCTTTCTTCTGGAACATTGAAAATATCAGCTCATTGTTCTTCTGGCTTCCATTATTTCAGTTGAAAAGTCAGCTAGTAGTAGATCGCACCTACCTAAAATGTGGTCTAGGAAATAGCAGCACATTATAGCTGGTTATCTTTGATTACGTTTTGGAAATTTTATTTTAAATGTTGCTTGTAAAAAACAATTTGATCTGTAGTGGTAGCCTATATTTCTATAGGAAAGATTATCATTTTGTTTCAGCTTGGCAAGCAGCTCAGGATCACATTAATTCTAGTGTTAGAGATCGAGATTAGGGAGGAGGGGGGCATTCAAACAACTCTTACTGTGATGAAGTCTTTGTGATGTCTGCTTTACCTTTGGTTCATCCTTGCTACCAGGGAACCACCCAACTTTCAGGATCGCAGACCAAAGCAGAAAGGGTTTATAATAGAACCCAACACTGGTAGGCTCTGGACTCCAAGTTTTTTTCATTTTCCAAGCACTATGAGCTGTCAAAATTATTTTTATGCCAAAGAACCGCCTCTTTTAGATAGGAAGATAGTCATAGTTTATCTCTTTCTTTTACATCGTACATGCGATTCATCACCAAGTCCTCCTGGTTCTACCTCCAGAATACATTCTTAATCCATGATGGCTCTCAATCTGCATTGTGTGACCTAAATATTGTCCTACCTTGCCTCCTGGTTTCCACCCTTGCCTTTCTTAATCCATTCACTAAACAAATGTGTAAAATTAACCACATACGATTCCTCGAATATCTAGAGGCAGAAATACCATTTGACCCAGCAATCCTATACTGGGTATATACCAAAAGGAATGAATATAAATCATTCTGTTATAAAGATACATGGATGTGTATGTTCATTGCAGCACTATTCACAATAGAAGAAACATGAAATCAACCCAAATGCCCATCAATGATAGACTGGATAAAGAAAATGCGGTACATATACACCATGGAATACTATGCAGCCATAAAAAGGAATGAGATCATGTTCCTTGCAGAGACGTGGAAGGAGCTGGAAGCCATTATCCTCATAAAACTAAAACAGGAACAGAAAAACAAACACCACATGTTGTCACTTAAGTGGGAGCTGAACCATGAGAACACATGGACACATGGTAGGGGGAACAACACCCACTGGAGCCTGTTGGAGGGAGGAGTTGGGGGAGATCATCACAAAGAATAGCTAATGGATGCTGGGCTTAATACAAGGTGATGGGTGGATCTGTGCAGCAAACCCCCGTGGCACACGTTTATCTATGTAACAAACCCGCACATGCTGCACGTGTATCCCAGAACTTAAAAGCTGAAGAAAAAAAGAAAAAATAATAAAACTAAAATGGGCCACATAATCTCATGAATCATATTGTGAGGCTCTGCAGTTTAAAAGTCTCCAACAGCTTCCAATTGAACTTGAAGTACTTTGTTTTTCTCACATCAGATTTCTTACTCTGGTACACAAGGCATTCCGTGGTTTGGCCTCTACCGTTCTCTCTAGACATACTGGAATAACTTTTGTTCTATGAATAAACCAAATTAGTTCCTTCCTTAGTTTATTTGTATTCATAGTTTCCTTTATCTGAAAAACAACAACAACAACAACAATTTTCTTAGTAAATCTCTTTCTTCATAAATCAAGAGGAGCAGCCTCCTCTTGGTCATGCAGTTTCTCCTTGAATATTACCTCTTCTATGAGGCCTTCACTCATAATTTCAGCTAAAGTCTTCCTTTACCAATGCTCTTGTGCATTACTCTATTTAATTTTTTTATAGCATTTGCCACTTTGATATTCTTTTTATTCCATGCAATAAACTTCAGTCAAAGATAACCTGAAAATATTTTTTTTCCGATTTAAAGAAGTGTGCCTGAAAATGGCATAATTGATTAAAAAATCAAGTCAATATAAAGAGATAACACATGAAAATATGTCACACAATGATGCCACATTGCTGAAACGGAGAACACACGGCACTGGATCTTACACATAGATCATCAGCCTTCCTATAGCAATCTAATTTTCTTCTTTTCTATCCTTCACTCCAAATCTCCAATTTAATATAAACCAATTTCCTTCTCAAGAAAACACCTTTTGTTTCTTTTCAACTCAAAAATCTGCTTCTAACCTATCCAAAGGGACTGTCACAGAAGCAAGCAAATAATCAGGTCAACGATGCGCACCACAATAGGGAGAAACTTTAAATATTCATTAACAGGGCTTTGGCTAAGTACATTTAGAGTTTCATTACATGCAGCCTTGAGGGAGATCTGTAGGTATTTTCATGGAAGAAGTTAATGATAAATTAGCAATTGAAAAAAATGTGTAGAATATGACAATATGAAAGAATTTTTATTTTTAAAATCTCTCTGTATATACACATATATGTATAAGTCACCTCTACAGAGTGAAATGGGATTGGTTAAATATTATTATTTTCTACTTCTAGATCTCTGTTTTGTTTTAGTATTTCATTTACATATCATGTTTTTATAATAACAAAAGACATATTAAGCTACTCAGAAATTTAAAAAATCATATTCTATTTTGTTTTGAACATTTCATTTAGTTATATTTTTATACCTTCATCTAATCAGCAATGACAGTATTCTCAAGATGTTAAAAAATTACTAATGTGCTTGTCAAGATTTATGCTGTCTAGATTAATTTGTTCATGTCTAATTTGGCAATGATTTCCAGGAACCTTAATCCCAGGGCACTCACCAACAAATGTTGTGGAATCCCAAGCCTAATACCGTAGGCACAATAGCCAGTGGCTAGAGTGTATCATAATGCTTAATTCACCACTTTATACACACACACACACATACACACACACACACACACACCTTCAAATAAAACATTTTTCCTACTATCTTATCTTGGCTTTATTACATTGAATATTTTACAGAGAAAAGTTACTTCATGTAAACAAACATTTTTGTCTTTTTTTTGTCTTGGGATCATTGATGCATTAGAAAAATAATATTTAACACAATTCAGTTCAACAAGTTTGTTGCATTCAAAAGGAGCTCTCACAGCTCTTATCTAACAAGTTTCTACTATTTTGACATGAAATAAACACTTTAGAGAACAAAAATAATAAGCTATTATATACCATTTGACACATCTCTCTCATAAAGTTATACAATAATGAAAGGTGAAAGATGACTTACGTAAAAGGTGATTTTTATAAAATCCTTGAACAACCTGGTCAGAAATATTAGAATATAATGTGATTAGAAAAAAAATCCAATCAGCCAGTCATTTTCCGCACTTCCTCACCCATACATTATAGCATTGAATCACCAGGGTTTGGCATGAGTAGGTAATTTAGTTCTTAACAAGTATTTAACAGAATTAATGACTGTTAATAATAACAGATAGTTATAATAATTAATAACAGAATTAATGCCCTAATGACTAGGGCAGAACCATCCCAGGGCCTCTGTAAAATCAATAAAAACACAAGTGGTAAATTGGAATAGACATTAAATTATGTACTAAAAGACATTTGCTCTTTGAATTTGGATTTAAAACTAGACTCTGTTAATTGGTGCTATGTCAGAGTATCAGAAATCATATTAAATGCAGCCACTCCTGGAAACTTAATTGAGAGGGAGAATTCTAAGCTCTTTAGTCTTGTAAAAGATATGCCATATCTCTAAAATTCATTTGATGGACTAATAGCAACTATAGCTCACTTGGCAGTTCAGAAGTACCTTTCACGTCCAAACAATTGTGACAATTGAAAACATTAGAAGAAAATATTGTAGAACTAGGTCCCAAAGAAAATATTTAGCTTCATTCATGTTTGTGCTTTTATTTTTAGAGGAAAGAGAGTGTGTGCTTTTGAATATATCAGTAGTTCATTATGTTTTGTTGCTGAGTAATATTTCATTTATAAATGTAAT
Organism: Pongo pygmaeus; assembly: GCF_028885625.2. Lineage (NCBI taxonomy): Eukaryota > Metazoa > Chordata > Mammalia > Primates > Hominidae > Pongo > Pongo pygmaeus. Next base: position 85,334,259 of record NC_085930.1, read on the forward strand.
ACAATTTGTTTATCCATTCACCAGTTGATAAACATTTCCATTTTTTCCAGTTTAGGGCAAGTATGAATAAAACTATTAACATTAATGTACATGTATCTGGATGAATATGTTTTCATTTCACTAGAACTAGAATTGCTGGACCATATGGATTGCTTTACTGGTAAACATTTAATAGTTGACTCTTCCCCCTTCCCCAAAAAAGACTCTGATTTGTAGCATTTGCCAATTCCTGCAATGTAAATACTCCTACTCTAACCCATTTCAGTCTCCTAACATGACATCACTGAATGTGGAGTTAGAACAGATGTCCATAATTGGCTCCTATGAACTGGTAATGTTTGGCTGCAGCACAATGCTAGTAATATGGTAAATGTGTATTTTACTTTATAAGAAACTGCCAAACTGTTTTTCAAAGGTGTTTTGACAGTTTGCATTCCCACCAGCAATGTATGAGAGTTTCAGCTGCTCCACTTACTAGCCAGCATTCGACGTTATTTAGGGGTTTTCCCCTTTATTTTAGCCATTCTTTTAGAGGTATAATGTTATATCTTGCAGTTTTAATTTGAGTTTCCCTAATGACTAATGATGTTGAACACTTTTTCTTGGGTGTAGTTGCCTTTTTCTGTATTTTTTTGTTGAGGTGTATGTTCAAATCATTTGCCCATTTTGTTTTCTTAGTACTGCATTCTGAGAATGTTTTGTAAATTCTGAATACAAGCCCTTTATCAGATATTTCATTGTAAGCATTTTCTCCCAGTCCATTGACTTGCCTTTTCACTTTCTTAACAGTGTATTTCATAAAGCGTAAGATTTTTATATTCATAAAGCTTAATTTATCTTTCATCTTTCATTGTTTGTTCTTTTTCACCCTAAGAAATCGTTGCCTTACTCGTTACAAATATGTATTAGCTATAATTTCTTCTAAAACTCTGATGTCCAACACAACAATCACCAGTCACATATGGTGCCTTAAATTTAAATTAAATCAAATCAAATTAAATTAAAACTTTAGTTCCTCAATTATACTAACCACATTTCAAGGGCTCAATAGCCTCTTTGGCTGGTGGCTACTGTATTGGACAGAACAGCCACTGATCACTTCCATCATTGTTCAGTGTTCCACTTGGATAGCACTTTCCTAGAAGTTTCATAGTTTTAATTTTATATTTAGTATTTTATATATTTCAAGTGAATCTTTGTATATGATGTGAAGTATGGCTAGAGTATTTGTTTGCGGTTTCGTTCTTTTTTTTTTTTTTGCATATGAATTCCAAATTGTCCCAGTAACGTTTTTGAAATCTACTGTTGTGTTTATCACCATGATTTTTGTGTGTGAAAGTTAGATACAAGGGCTTTCTTTCAGCATTTTAAAATTTCTTTTAAATAAGCATACCTGGGAATAAAGTATTAGATATTGAAAATTGTGGTTGAATTAGGCTCATCAAATTTACCAAGCAACTCTTACATTACCTAGAGTAGGGTGTCTCTCAAGCCAACACCAGTTTTTGACATATCCTGTCCACAAGTCTTTAAGGGATTAACCTGTGAATACCGGGTAGATCAGGCCTGGTTTACATAGGGAGGCAGCTGAAATCTCTTGCAACGAAATTATTGAATAATCTAATCAAGGTAAGAAAACAACACTGTATCCCCTTAATAGAGACATAGAGACAAGCCTCTGCAAATGATCCTCTGTTAGTGGCGAAAAAGTGTGACAGTATTTTTTTAATAAGTTTACGTAGCAGAAAACAGGTATTTCTCACATGAAATTTGGTATTTATCTTCTCCCATTTTAATTTTGCTTTAAACAAAGTAAATACTTGATTCTGTGTTTTATCACAACACCTTCTGTGGGTTTTGTTGTTTTTCATCTCTTTTGCTTTATTTGGTCAATTTTGAAAAACCTATTTTTTGCTTAAAGAGCAGTCATAGGATTGAGATAACCTCAACTTGATTTTGTGATATTTTTCAGATTCTGGTAACAATAAAATAAAACATGTTTGTTTAACTGGCTGAACATTTTAGAGTCTAAAAATTATTTTGACATGACTGTGTTTTTGTCTATTTGCAAAGTCTCAAATGTTAGGGGACTCTATTGTACTACTGGAATGTGTGCCAACCAATATTTTAGTTTTGACACTGATATATTTTCAATGTTTGTCCCCTCCAAATCTCATATTGAAATGTGATCCCCAATGTTGGAGGTGGAGTCTGGTGGGAGGTATTTGGATCATGGGGCAGGTCCCTCATAAATGGCTTGGTGTTGTTCTCACAGTAATGAGTTCTTATCCTATGAAGATTCACGTGAGATCTGGTTGTTTAAAAGAGTGTGGCACCTCTTTGCTCTCTCTTGCTCCTGCTCTCACCATATGATACATCAGGTCTCCCTTTGCTTCCACCATGACTAGAATCTTCCTGAGGCCTTAACCAGATGCAGATGCCAGCACCATGCTTCCTGTACAGCCTGCAGAACCATGACCCAAAATAAACCTCTTTTCTTTCTAAATTACCCAGTCTCAGGTATTCTTTTATTGCAATGCAAAAGCGGACTACGACAGACACATAGTTTAGAGCGGGGGTCATCAAACTACTTTTTCCCCCAAAGGATGGATAGTAAACATTTCAGTCTTTGCATGCCCTAAGGTCTCTATCACAACTATTCAACTCTGCTATTATAGTACAAAAGCAGCCATAAACAATATGTAAACAAATGAGCTTGGTCATCTTCAAATAAAACTTTATTTATAAAAGCAGGCTCTGGGCCAGAGTTGGCTTCCAGGCTGTAGTTTGCCAATTCCGGGTTTAGAGTTACAGATCTTTATTTCCACTCCCTCAAAAAAGAGAAAATTCATTTGAATGTAATTTGTTTAAAAATAAATAAAATTTAATGACAATATATTCCATTTAAAACAGACTATATATATTCTAGGAATGTGATATTTTTAACCACAATAAAAGTAATCAAATATTGTTTTTATATAAATAAAAAGTAATAAATTTTTCTGTTAATATATTTTACAATTTTTACATATATTTTTCACATTTAAAATTTCTATATTTTACCATACACTTGAAAAGATAATAGAGACTTAATTGAATGATGTAAGAATTCTTAGACAATTGTCCTTGTAATTATTTTATCTAAGTTCATCACCATAAATAAACACAATAGACCCATATTAATCGGAGTTTTTTTTAATCCCCTCTGCCTCTTAATGACCAGAATCAGACTGGTATAAAGTAGCCATGAGTACAGAATATGAGAGTTATTATAATAAGAGCAATAAAGACTAATTATTATACACAAGATGATCTAACATTACACTTTAAATTCCTGTGATGCACTGGAGACACATAAAGGATGAGTCAGTAAATCAGGCTGATGAAAGACACATGCAAATAAAGTGGGAAACTTAAGTCAATGGGAAGAAGCTGTCTGAAGACCTGAGTTCAAATCCTGATGCTACCGTCATAGGTAGGAACTCTGAGATTCAAGAAAATCATTTGCATTCTCTGTGCATCATTTTTTATCATCTGAGTGATGAGGTAATAAAAGTACCCACTTCATAGGTTCAATGAGGACTGAAGGTTATGATTCATGTAAAGTGTTTAGGTCAGAGCCTGGCACATAACAAATGCTCAGTGAGTATTAGCTACTGGTATTTAATTATTTTGATGATGATGATGGTGGTGGTGGTGATGGTCATAGTGGTAGTGACGACAATTAGAGTGCTGAAGCTTAAAAGCTTAGCAGATTCAGGGAATTCAGATACTCTTCCAGACACTTATTAATTCAACATGAGTGAATTATACTAATCTTGTGGCTTTTCCTCTGAGCTTTGCTAGGTGACTGGCTAATAAAACAAATGCATGCAAATATGTTAATTGGTACTGCTGAATAATAAAGATGTATTTTCCCCTTTAATAATTATTCATATTTTAACAAAAATTTAATGTCTAAACTTAGGAATGAACGGCTAAGGCTGGAATTACTGTGACATATAATTAATAAGCATATTTAAAAACAAGGAAACCTTTAACCACACTTACCACACAACACTTCCTCCTCAAATATGTTGGGTTAGCCCTTCCTGCAGCCTGCAGCTAATTCCCCTGCACTTTCTCCGAAAGGGTGGGAATTAACAGTTCTAACCAAATCTGCCTCAACACTCGCAGGGCCTGAAGCAAGAGTACAAATTGAGACTTCTGAACCCACCTCCCCTCATCCTCACCTCTGGCTCCAGCCTGCACTGCAGGGAACAGAACACATGACTTTGGACACCAGAGCCCTTTGTCTCCAAACTTGGGTAATGCGTAGTCCTTGGTCACTCCAAGTGTGCATGCACACCCCTAGCATTCTTCTCTGACCTTAAGAGAATAAACTCAGGGAAGAAAGAACCTGGAAACAGACTCAGGGCCACTTATGCTGAGAATCCTAGGGTCTCCAGTACCCACAACATGATGTGGGTAGGAGGACACTGGTTCTGGATGGACACAGCCCTTGGCCCAAGCATTCTTAGTTCACAGGAGCACAACCATAAGAAAGCCAGAGCTGGACCCTTAAGCCCAAGACCTTTTGCCAGGGCTAGTTGGCCTGGTCTAAAGGTGGTACAGACTATAATTAATTGAAGAGAAATATAAGAATCCGAGAGGTTATATAACTTGCCTCCTAGCCAATGGTAAAAATAAGTTAAAAGCAGACATAACCTGCAAGTTCAGGCATCTTTTTCCTATCTACTTAGAAATGTATCAATAAACTTATAATAATCATAATATATAACAGCAAGTTCAACAATTTTTTATAGGAGTGCTGATCTAAGCCTCACCCCTGGGTAAAATTTCAGGAATTCAGTATGGGAAAAAAATGAGAACCAGCCTTCTATGCAACTTAATGGTTAACTCACATTAATGTTTCTACTTGGTTCCCCTATTAATTATGGTAAAAATCTTGCTATATATATAATTGAATGGTTGGACAGAGAGCTACAGGATGTTGCAAAATTGTAATATCACAGTTAGCTGGGAAGTGGATAATTAAATGGTAGTAAAAAAGTAGCCTTTTAAATCTTAATCACACTATTTATTTAAAGAATTGGAAAGCAGTTTTAGAACTTTCATAGTAGGAGAGTTAACAGACTTTTAAACGTTAAGAGGTGCCATCAGCCTCACATATTAGGCCAACCTTGACGTTTCTACCTAAAATGAATTAGCGTAAGAGGAAATAAAGGAAGCATTTCCACTGAATCTAAAGGCATAATAACTCCCAGAGTCAAAATGTCAAAAAGGTATCAGCTACTCTAACACCTTCACCTTTATTCTTGTAAAAAATGAAACAAAATCTGTAATGCATTTTTATTTTTGACAAGACACTTGATTAAAAAATTGGTCTGACCCTACCACACCTTGAAGAATCTAGACCTACTTAGCATTCTTCATGCAATTTTCTCTATCTGGAACCATCCACTTTGAGATCTGTGTTAATCTGGGTCTCAAAAGTTATGCTTAAGAAGTAACTGGTCACATAAGCATCAGGAGTTGTCCAAAAATAAAGAAAATTTCTGCTTGGATATAGGAGGAGTTTGCCAGTTTTTGGAGAGCACGCCATGACATGACTCCACTCTAAAATGCCTGAAGTCTTCCCAAGAGAAACCATCTCCAATAGAACCTAGCAATGGTCTCAGTTCTCCATTGCATTTCTCAGCCTCAGTCTTCTCACAAGACATGGGAAGCATTGCTTTTTAGCACTGCTTGTGCGCTCCTCTTTCCTCTTCAAAACATGGAAGGCTATTCCTACTGAATAACCTTTTGACTTGTCATTCAAAGCCTTTGAAATCACACCTTCATCCATGTCCCTACAAAGGACATGAACTCATCTTTTTTATGGCTGCATAGTATTCCATGGTGTATATGTGCCACATTTTCTTAATCCAGTCTATCATTGTTGGACATTTGGGTTGGTTCCTAATGCTAAATGATGAGTTAATGGGTGCAGCACACCAACATGGAACATGTATACATATGTAACAAACCTGCACGTTGTGCACATGTACCCTAAAACTTAAAAGTATAATAATAATAAAATTTAAAAAATATAAAATAAAATAAAAATAAAAATAAAAGAAATCACACCTTCGGGCCTTTGAAATCACACCTACCTTGAGGGCCTGACCTCTCCCATTTCCCATATCTAAAATAGGGGTCCGTATCAGAGGATGGAGGGTGGGAAGAAGGAGATGATAAGGAAAAATAACTAACGGGTACTAGGCTCAATACCAGGATGATGAAATATTCTCTACTACAAACCCCCATGACACAAGTTTACCTATGTAACAAACCTGCACGTGTACTCCTGAACTTAAAATAAAAGTTAAATAAAATCAACCTCCCACCAAAACAAAACAAAATAGGTGTCTAAACCTCTAGTGGCTAAAGTGAATGAACAGGTAACTAAACATGCGATGCTGGCTAGGTGTGCCAACATATATTGTTTTCCCACCTTTCGTTCCTGATGATGGCTTTACCATGTTTTGTCTTGTGCTATCGTAATGGGTATATTTCCTACATCATTTCCTAGGCTGGAGGATTCTTAAGAAGAGGGATGAAATTTCATTCATTCCTGATTTCAGAGCAGAGTATCTGAAACACAAGGCATGTTCAAAAAATATCCCTTTATTGAATTATTGAAAGAGATAACAGGAAATATGCCTTTATTGATTAATAGATTTATGTGGGGTCAATAGATAGCTGGAATCATTGAATGATAAATGACAAAGAATGCTTAGAGTGGAATTGAGCTGAGTGGAGTCTAAACATGCATGAAAGACATGTTGACAAGCAGTATCAGACACTAAATTTGGAATTGAGATTCAGAAACCAAAAGACCCATCCGGTGGCCATGACAGTCCCATGCTAAACCAACACCCTCTGTTGCCCAGGCTGGAGTGCTCTTGGCCCACTGCAACCTCCACCTCTCAAGCTCAAGCAATTGTCCTGCCTCAGCCTCCTGAGTAGCCAGCATTACAGGCCATGCCACCATGCCCAGCTAATTTTTGTATTTTTAGTAGAGATGGGGTTTCACCATGTTGGCCAGGCTGGTCTTGAACTCCTAACCTCAAATGATCTGCCTGCTTCAGCCTCCCTAAGTGCTGGGATTACAGACATGAACCACTGTGCCTGACCTTTCTACATGTTTATAGCTTTTGGGTTTTTTTGCTTTTTTTAATTCAAATTTTATTTTATATTCAGGGATTGTACGTGGAGGTTTGTTTCCTGGGTATATTGAGTGATGCTGAGGTTTGGGTATGATTGATCCCATCATCTAGGTAGTAAGCATATTACTCAATAGGTAGATTTTCAGCCCTTGTCCCTCTCCCTCCCTCCCCTTTCTAGTAGTCCCCAGTGTCTACTATTTCCACCTTTATGTCCATGTGTACCTAATGTTTAGCTCCCACTTACAGGTGAAAATATGTGATATTTGCTTTTCTGTTTCTGTGTTAATTTTGCTCAGGACAGTGGCCTCCAGCTGCATCTATGTTGCTGCAAAGGGCATGGTTTCATTCTTTTTATGGCTGTGTAGTATTCCATGGTGTGTATGTACCAAATTTGCTTTATCCAATCCATTCTTGATGGGCACCTAGGTTGATTATACATCTTTGCTATTGTGCATAGTGCTGCAATGAACATACAAGTACATGTGTCTTTTTCATAGAACAATTTATTTTCCTTTGGGTCTGTACCTAGTAATGGGATTGTTGGGTTGAATGGTAGTTCTGTTTTTAGTTCTTTGAGAAATTGCCAATCAGCATTCCACTGTGGCTGAACAAATTTATTTTCCCACCAAGAGTGTATAAGTGTTCTCCACAGACTCGCCAGCACCTGTTGTTTTTGACTTTTTAATAATAGCCATTCTGACTGGTGTGAGATGGTAGCTTATTGTGATTTTGATTCACATTTCTCTGATGATTAGTGATATTGGGCATTTTTTTCATATATTTGTTGACAATTTGTATGTCTTCTTTTGAGAAGTGTCTGTTCATGTCCTTTTCCCACTTTTAAATGGGGTCATTTTTTTTTTGCTTATTGAATTAAGTTCCTGATAGATTCTGGATATTAGACCTTCCTCAGATTCATAGTTTGTGAATACTTTATCCCATTCTGTAGGTTATCTGTTTACTCTATTGATAGTTTCTTTTGCTGTGCAGAAGCTCTTTAGTTTAATTGAGTCCCACTTCTCAATTTTTGTTTTTGCTACAATTGCTTTTGAGAACTTAGTCATAAATTATTTCCCAAGGTTGATGTCCAGAATGCTATTTCCTAAGTTTTCTTATAGGATTTTTACAGTTTGAGGTCCTAAATTTAAGTCTTTAATTTGTCTTGGGTTAATTTTTGTATATGGTGAGAAGTAGGAGTTCAGTTTTATCCCTCTGCATGTGGTTTGCCAACTACCCCAGCACCATCTATTGAATAGGCAGTCATTTTCTCCAGGGATTATTTTTGTCTGCTTTGTTGAAGATCAGATGGTTGTAGGTGTGCAGCTTTATTTCTGTGTTCTGTATTCTGTTCCACTGGTCTATACATCTGTTTTTGTACCAGTACCATGTTGTACCCGTTACTGCAACATTGTAGTATAGTTTGAAGTTGGGTAATGTGATACCTCCTTGTTCTTTTTGCTTAGGATTGCTTTGGCTATTAGTAATATGCTCATAGCGTTTGTATCTCCCTCTGCCATAGCACTTACTACCCTCCACTGGAATAATTTGCACAAGTCTGTCTCCGCCCACCACCCTATCTTGTGCTCCTCCAAGCAGATATCTCATCATTTGACTGGCACAATGCATTGCATATCACCAGAGGCCACTAAATATTTGGTGAATAGATGAATCAAAAAAAAAAAAAAGACCCTAGGCAGACACAGGCCTAGTAAAAACTCACTAAGGTATAGAAGTTAATGCCTTTATATATTTACTTTTATTCTTTCCATTTTATGGTTTTGGAAACTGAAACTCTGGGAGATCTAGCAACTTCCCCCAAATGAAAAGACAGAAGTGGCACAGCATAATAGAAAATTCTGCTCTTCTTAAGAAGACAACAGTCATTTAGATGCATGTAACAGAAACATTAAAAAAAAAAAAAACAGTCACACCTTAAAATATCTCGAGTTGAGAGGTTGTGCTTTTTTTCCCCCATTTGATGCATTCAATTATTGACTTCCATCTCGATTCTGTTAAAACACTGAATCTACTGCAAAGTTTCATTTGAAAGGAATAACATAATTCTGCACAGTGAGACCACAACAGGTTCTTTGCAGTCAACAGTAGCTACAGGTATTTACTGTCCATCATGTGCTGGTCACTAACAAGAGCATCATATGGATAATTTTCTATTTCACATTTGAGAAACCTAAGGCTTGGGAGGAATAACCTGTCAATGCTTTCAGGCCTGGCAAATGTGGAAGTAGGATCTATACTCTTATTTACGTGACAATGGAGGCCATGTTTTATTGCGCCATGCTGTGGGAATTCTCTTTCTGAGAGCGTCTGCCTCAACTCTTTATTCCCTTCCCTGCAGGAAATCAGTCCAGCACTGTACATTTCCATAGTCCTCTAGTAATCCTTCTTTCGCAGCTCTTAATCTATTTTATTGTGCATACACTCATTCAACAAGTATTTATTGAGCACTAAGTCCCAGGCACTGGGCATAGCAGTGAACAAGATAGACAAAATATCCTGCCTTACCCCTCTGCCAGACTATAAGCCACATACAGGCAGGGGACATGTTTGCCTTCCTTCCTCTCATATATTATTGAATCAATAAGATCATTAAATCGAGATGGATTCAAAACACTAAATAACTGCTTTGAGACAACAGAATACAAACTCATATTTTACATAGAGCCATCTCATCCAATGATCACTTTAAGACAAATGAGAAGTGTTTAGTATTGATGTGCCATGCAGCGAACACGGAACCAAACACCAATGGGGAAGGAAAACAGACAATAACTTGTTTTGTTTACTCTCACATAGGTAGAAACAAACTGCTCTTCAACCTGAACATAATTGTTGTGGCCTTGAAGCTGAAAGGTGTTCATTTCAAATAAGGGCTACTATGAGAAAAAAAGTTTCATGTATAAAAACCTATGTTAATGAAGCTGAGATTCTGTAATTACAATTACGTGAAACCCAACCCCAGGTTACACTTCCCGTTGCTTGTGTGTCAGGCGATCACTTCTCTTATGATATATTCATGGTGAACACAAGGTCGGAAAATGCATCTACAGTGAGAAAAGAATTCTTTTGCTTAGGAATGATCCCAGAGCATCTGTTATTAAATCTCTCAGCTCACAGAAGCACAATGTTGACAGAAAGGAACACCTAGTGAAAGAAATATTCAATCAGGCCTCAGATACCATTTCACCTGCAGAAGGTGCCTAGGGGTATACACCTGCTGGATGGTAATTAGGTGTTTTCAAAAACTCTCCAATCTATCTGATTGCTTTCCACCATTACCTCTGAGAATAACTTTCCCAAACTCTCACTTCTAAGCTATATAAAAGTGTTTTACGATTCTAATTCTCTTAAGATGCAGGGTGTGTGTGCGTGTGTATTTGTGTATTATCTAGACATACTCCATGTTAACGACAATGTCTTTCTTGTTAGACATCATGCCTCTATAATAGGCGTTAACTTAGCCTGTAATTTAAGAGTACAGGCTTTGTTGTCCTATATCCCAGCTTGGCTGTGAATACAAGCTGTCTGACTTTGGAGAAGTTACCTAACTTCTCTGAGCCTTAGTTTCCCCAGCTGGAAAAATGTAGCTAATGCTCCTACCTTACAGAATTGTTGAAAGAACAAAATAAGATGATGTATCCAAAGCATTCTTCATAAAGGAAATTCTCTGAAGTCAGCTCTACTATCTTGGCAAGTAATTTAGCCTCTCTGACACCAGTTTCCTGACCTGTAAAACGAGAACACTCATTCATGGGCAATTTTGCCAGGATTAAATTAATTAATATGTGGATGGCAAAGATATGGAATCACCCTAAGTGTCCACCAATGGATGAATGAATAAAGAAAATGTGGTACATATATACAATGGAATACTATTTGACCATAAAAAAGAATGAAATCTTGTCATGTGAAGCAAGGTGAATGGAACTGGAGGTCGTTATGTTAAGTAAAACAAGCCAGGCACGGAAAGACAAATATTGCACGTTCTCACTCATATGTGAGAGCTTAAAAATTCAATCTCAAGGAGGTAGAGAGTAGAATGATAAAGAGTAGAATGACAGTAGAATGGAAAGTGTGTGTGAGGGGGAGGGGGAGAATGAAAAGAAGCTGGTTAATGGGTACAAACACAGTTAGATAGAACAGTTAAAAACAATGTATTGCATATCTCAAAATAGCTAGAAGAGAGGTTTTGAAATGTTCCCAACACATAGAAATGATAAATGCTTCTGGTGATGGATAATCGCCTATCTACCATGACTTGATCATGACACATTCTATGCATGTAACAAAATACTATGTGTACCCAATAAATATACACAAATATTATGCATCAATAAAAATAAACAAGTAAAGTTAAACATGCTTCCTTAAAATTAACTAATTAATGCATGGAAAGTGCTTAACACAGTGTCTGAGATGACACAGTAAGTGCTCAATAAATGTTACCAATTAGTAGTGTTGTTACTTTTATTATCATCACTATCATCACCACCATCATCATTATCATCACCAGATAGTCTGATTAAGGGTGAGGACCATGTCTTACAAATATTTCCTCAGCCCATATTTTGGGAAGCTAAATATTCCTTAACATTTGTGAGGGCTATCATGAGAATTTTTGGATGAAATCTCTGCAGCATAAAGACATACCACCATGGAAAGTGGGTCCTGATTTTAACAATAAGACATTAAACCTATTACATTAAAATCCAATATTCCAGGACCAGCATACAAAGCTTTTTATGTCTGAGTGCCTACAGGCTTGAATAGCATGAAGCAAGGGTATCTCATTGCAAAAATATTTCCGAATAGCATTCTTTGAATTAATAAAAACTGTTTTTTTAAATGACACCACTTAAATGAAACTCAGAGATATTTCCATTTCAACTGATATCAAGATCAAAGGATTGCATCTCATGGGATATCAGAAATGAGAGAACTTGTAAGTGGCAGAGGTTAGAACCTAAGAGCTATATCAAATGTGAGAAGAACAGGAGTGTCCAGGGAGCTGTAAACACACTTTGGAAAACAGCCAATCAGATCTCTCTGGCTTGAAGACAAAGAACCAGAATGCTGCCTGCCTGAAACCAAGCCACTTAAGGGCCTCTGAGAGGGTCACAGGCCATTTTCATGATGGGTGACCTTGTATAGTCTGCCCTAGGAGTAATTCTCTGGAACTACCAACAGTTATTCTAGAAGATGACTCCTTGTTAATCAGAGAAAAATGACCAACAGGAGCTAAAGCAATTTCCAGTTATGATAGAGGACCAAGTTTGTGTTCAATTTCTTTTTTCTCCCTTCTCTTCTCTGACTTTTCACGTCACCCTATAGGTTAACACCTGTGATAGTAAAGCAGCAAGAACACTAACATCCACTCAGTACTTGTGATGTAAGTACAACACTATAGGGTAGGTGGCCATATCTCTATTTTACACTTGAGAATACTGAGGCTCATGGGGGTTAAATAACTTGCCAGAGCTAGGATTAGAAAAATTGATCTCTCTCCTTCTATCCTTCCATGAGAACTGGCTCAGTATGTCTGTTCCCTACTGTAACCTCAGCAGCTAATTGATACTTTCTAAGCATTCTTCAGCAAATATTATTAACAATCCACTTTCTCAGATACAAACAAAATCTGACTTTCTTAATATTTGTCATAAAATGCATACAGGAAAGTCTGTTTCTTTTATTCCTTCATTTAACAGATAGTTACAAGTCCCTGCTGTGTTCCAGGAACTGGAGATACCTCCGGGAATATAATAGACTAAGAGCCCTGCCCTGTGGACCTTATCTTCTAATTGAGGAAGTGAGACAGTAAGTAACAAAGTCAATAAATAAACAAATTACTTAGGATGCCAGAGAAGGATTCATTGGCTCAGAGAAGATGAAGAATAACAACACCCACAAACCCATCAAAGTTGGAAATCATGATGGATGGAATTAGAGTTTTTTTAGGTATCATATTTTTGAAAATGTTAAACTGGTATATTTTTTATATTTTTCATTCATCTTAAATCACACTATCCTAGGCTTCCACCCCCAACTCTAATGGGTTTCAGCACCTGAGAGAAAGAACAGGCATCATCTACAATAACAAAATCCTTGTTCATGTTGACTGTCAAATTAGATTTATTTTGAGTCCATAACATGAAAATAGTTTTGACAGTCAGGCATTGTCAAAAAGAGAAAAATATATGTAAATTGCAAAAACTTCCTTTCCATATCAAGAGACAGGCCTGGTGACTATATCTATGAGGTTTTTCTATATGCCACGGGTAGAGGAAACTCAGGATAGAATATACTGTAAGTTCTCATTTAAGGAGGAAGCAGAGAATGCTTCTAGGTGATAAGAAACTTGGATTTTTATTTTTCATCAATCTTTATCCAACTTTGGTAGCCAATCCTCAGGGGGAGTAATAAAAACACAAGATATATTGATATGGGATGCCATAAGCAGCTTTCCACCTATAGCTCTGGGGGAATGCAACTAGCAATGTGCAACCTTCTGACCTGGAGCAGCTGCAGAAGAATATAAATGGCCACATCACATAGTCAGACAGAAAGTGACCCATTAGACTGACCTACCTCCCCAGATCCCACCACAGTGCTGCAAAGATTGGGATGATTGGGATAATATAAGAAAGATCTAAAAGTTTCTGGGATCTCTTAGGCACAATAAATAGTAGTTGAAATTTAAGAACCAAGAAGGGCCTGCCATGGGTCTGCTAGGGAAGTTTTTAAGGTCTTCCTCAGAGCTGAAATAAGGGGGATGGAAACTAGTTTAACATCATCATGGCTCAGACCCAAAGGTAGTGAAATTAGACCAAGTTATGGGACAGGAAAGAGGAAGTAGGAAGGAAAGCCTTGGTGGGAAGAACACATTCATCAGCTGTGAATTTGAAAGACATATACAGTAACAGGCTCAGTGACCAGGCCGTACAAGAATTAAACTCAATGAAGGCCAAGAAGAGCCCAGGTAACTGTCCAGCTACCGCTCACTCCAGCATTCTTTCCTCCATCACTGCGAGTACACAAAAGCTTTTTTCTTTGTTTAATGCCACCCTGGATTTTGAGGAAGGACAGGGAAAACTTTTGAGAGGAAACAAGCATACATAAAGTGAATTTCATTTATTAATCTGATTGATTATGTATCCAAAAGAAACTGAGCTAACCTGAAAGAGACTGTTTAAAACTAGCAGGTAATAAAATACTTAAAATTAAGTTTTTCCCAGCCAGCCTTGCTCAGCAGAGACAATAAAGCTAATGGAGTTGTAGTGTGTAAATCTTGGTCTGTGGGTTAAAAGGATACTAACTCAGCCATTGTGATTTATCCTGCCTTCTTCTGTATGCACATGGAGGCTGCTGATTTTATTTTGGTACATTTGGGGAGTGCAATTGCTATTCTGGTGGGTGTCCAGATATTAGGAGTTTCTGTTTATGACTTCTGAGAGCCGTTTGTTGGAAAGAAGTGGTTTTTTGCCTGCTAATGTACCTATAAACTCTTTAATGAAAACTGCTTAATAAGCCCCATGAAAGATTTACCTGAGATGGAAGGAGGAATTTACTGGCAGAACATGACTCACTCTCCTTCCTATTTTCTTGTCCATTTATCACTGGTCTAAAACTCTTCTTCAAAAGTTGAAATCTCTCCCCACACTGGTATCTGTTCTTCATAGCTTCTTCCCAAGAAGTCGTCCTTCACCCAAAGCATGTAAGAATACGTGCTGACCTCCACCTTCTCAGAAACTTTTTCTCTAAATACCACTTAGGCTTCTAGATCTTTCTGACTTTTTCTCTATAACAAGTCACTGTTGACTGAGCTATTTTCCTCTTCAGGTATATTTACATTTTATCAGGTTTCATCCCAAATCTAGAATCAGCAGTTCAATCAGGGATAAAGTCTTCAGGCATCAGAAAAAAAACAAGGTGTGTGTTTCATTCACTGATGCCCTCAAGCCAAAGACCAATAAAAATGCACCTTAATTTGAACAAGTTGGGTTTATTCACTTGCTGCAATGAGGGAGAGCTGATGCCATTGGGACTGAGGTGAGTTGGGTATTAGAGAGGGCTTATTACAGAATTTGGGCTTATGTTTTGTGATTTAGGAGATAATTCCAGGAAATGGGATATTGCTTTGAACTGGATGTTGTCTAGAAGGTGGGATAATTCTATGATTGGTTATCTTAATAATTCTTACATAGGAGATGAAAACATAGGACAAGGCGAAAACTGTTAAGGAAATCAGCAGTCATTCAAACTGTTATAGGAGATACTTGGTCATTTTTTGTGGTTTGGAAAATGTTTATGCTGTTGTCTGTGTTCTTAAATGATTAGAGTTCTTGTCTCGATCCCAGCATCTCAGCGTGGTCTTGTATGATATTGATGTTCTGTGAAATCGCTTGGGTTAGCCAGGTGAACAACATGGCCCCACTGCATGTGTGAGGCTGGCTCCTGCCTCTCAGGGCTGCTTTTTTCATCCTCAGTTTGCTCATTCATTCATTCATTTGTAGTGGTTTATCAAAATTAATGAGTATATAATTCATTGATCTGGTTGCTTGATTTCGATCTGTTCCTTATATTAGAAAATAAGCTCTATAAAGTCAGATATCATGTTTGCTTTGCTCATTATTTTATACCAAGTGACTTTTCAGTGCCAAGAAACAAAGCACCTGGCAGACTGAGGAATCTTGGAAGGTCTCAAGTCAGATACTGGTAATTAAGTTAAATATTATGATTTAAAGCACTGGAGAAGTGAGAATGGATAGAAAGTCAGCCAGCTATTTTGTGCTCCAAAAAGCCAAACTTTTTAATGGAAAAAAACAATAAACATACTAACTTTAAGATATACCATTTGTTCTCAGGGCTAGCCATAAGGGCATACTTCTTTATTAGACTACTTGTTTCAGATAACTGCCAACCTATTTAAAATGCCTAATTTTCAATGCTCCATTATCCCCAGAGAGAAGTCTGTAGGTGTCCTTGGTGATGAAAAGAAAGGTTTAGGGAAATACTAACTTATATTGTCATTTTATAGGGTAAATCATTCAGCTAAGATTGTCCAGCTAATTAGAACAACATTAGACAACAAAAAAGTGTTCCTCATCAAGAAAGCTATTCTGAAGCAGATTATTTCTTCAGACTTGATTTCAAGATATTTCAGTGCTTTCCTAATACTTAGCTCAGATTGGATTGTTTTAAAAAATAATATTTTTCCCATGTGTCTGAACACATAAATATTTTGGTTGTTTTGTTAGCTGGGAATCTTTCTGAAGATAACAGATTTGGATTCAAAGAAGCAAAAGTCTTACTAACATTGATTTTCAGTAGCATTACCACTAACGTCCTGGTTGTCTCTGACCCGTCTTTCAGAAATGCACTTCTCTCAGCTGAGCAGATTAATTGATTCTCTCACCTAAGTAAAAGTCATCCAGCCTCTTTGAGTGCCACTTTGCCAGATTCCATAAAAACAATAGTAAATAGCAGGTATAATTTTTGCCCTCTGAGGTTATAGTCACAAAGGAAAGCCAACATTGAACAAGGAATCACTGATGAGCTGAATGTCACCAATGAGAGGCACAACACACCACTAGACATGCAGAATGCCTATCCAGACCCACAGAGTCACAGGTAGAGGGGAACAACATGGGGTACAAAGCAGGAAAAACAGCACTGGCTAAGATGTCTTTGCATGTCTTGTGGTTTTGAGTTGTGGTTTCCAATCTGACATTTATAATTCTAATGATACCAAATCTTAATGTAAAAATGAATTGTTAGTATCCTGGTCATATTATACTACAGTTTTACAGGATGGTACCATTAGGAGAAACTGAGTAAAGGGTACACACGATCTTGCTATATTATTTTGTACAAGTGCATGTGAATCTGTAAGTATCTCAAAATAAATGTTTGATTCTAAAAGACAGAAACATATCTTGCAGGGATTTGTTTGTTTTATGTGTTGGAGAGAAGACTCTTGGGTTATTAACCAATGACAACTCAGCTTTCACAACTCCAAAAACACTGAAATTCTCAGCTATTTTGATGCCTGGCTCACATTAATTGCTCTTCACATCCTTGGTGATAGAATGAATGAAGGAATTGTTAGTGAGTAGAAGGGCTCAAGCTGCTAACCTCAACAGCAAAGTCTTGATCATTATAGTGAAATGTTCACTTCGTGTTTAAGAGGGAATCTTAGGAGGTCACGCAGCCAATTTCATTCTCAGAGATCACACATATAATAGCTCTGTGAGTCATGAACATGTTTTTAAACTAGAAATTGTAATTCAAGCCAGGGTTGTTTACATTTGTCCCTTTAATATTTTATCCTTTATTCCTAACAAGACCTTGCCCAGACATTGAGGGACCAGCTAAATACTGATGGCTGAATTATTAAAAAGGATTCTCTCTGAGTGCCTCAGGAACTACACAGGCTTTTCTAGTTAACATTTCCATCTAGGCAAGAGGGGTCAGGACTACATTTCAACCACAAAGATTGGAGTTGGCAGAGTCAACCATGATAATATTCCCCTGGAATTCATGGCTTGGGTTTCCCTGGAAGGTGTAATTAATAACCCGCATGCATCCAACTACTAATATAAGTAAATGTCTAGCATTTGCCTTCTCTCTTATACCCTACACTGAAACCAGATAAACTACTTTTCTGTCTTTTCCAAGATGGGCCAAACCTCTGAATTAGATTTAAAGAGTGTTCATGTTTATTAACTAATTAATCACCAATCTGTCCACCTATACTTCCATCATTGTAATGAAGAGGAACAGCTAATGTTTATTATCTACTTGCTACATAACAGCCAGTGTGCTGAAAATTTTATAAAATTCATATCATATCATTTAAACTTCACAAAAAGTATTACCTCAATTTTACAAATAAGTAAATTCAGGCATATCAAGATTAATTGCCTTACGATCACTTAGCCAATACTGAGAACTCCCAAATTTAAATTGCTAGCCCTGAACTTTCTCTTGAGTTTCAGGCTCACATATCCAGCTTCATATTCAAACATCTCCAGCTGTATGTCTAATAGGTGCCTCAAACATAGCACGTGCAAAACCAAAATGTTGAATATCCTCCCCCACTCATCCTCATGAAAACCTCAGGACACTCCACTCAGTGAATGGCAGCCACCACATATCCAGTCAATTGGGCCAAAAACTGTAGAGTTATATTGAACATCTCCTTCCCTCTCCCCCTACATCCTAGTTGCCAGCATGTCCGATCAGCTCTACCATTACATAGAGCAAGAATGTGGCTGTTTTTCACCATCTCCAGTGAGACTGCTGCAATCTCTCACCTTGTCAACTGTAATAGCCTTCCAGCTGGTCTTTCTACTTCTGCATTTGACTTTCTACAGCGTATTCAAACACATCTAGTGAGGATAATCTTTTAGAATTTTATATATCAAATCACTCCTTGGCTCAGAGCTCTCATTGTATTTGTTGTTTTGCCATCCCTACCTCTCAGCTTGGCTTTGCAGATGGAATCAATATTCATAACAGGGTCCTTGACCATTTCACTGTTAACTTCCAGTAAAAACAATGAAAAACGCACAGGTTCAAAATTGCTAGACTGACAGAAACCAAGAAATTATCCAGCACTGTGCTCTCATTTTCAGAGCATGAAACTGAAGCTTTGGAATATTTGATGACCTCCAAAGGTCAAGTAGCTGATAATTAGTTGAACTTGGTTTCATATTGAAAATCCCTGGCTCCCAGCCAGTGCTTTATACATGATGTCACACTGTTTCCACCTTCCTGGTTGCTCTGAGCAGAAACCTCTGTATGTGTCAAAACCACAAATGACCAATAAAACCAAAATCTATGAAAAAATAAATTCTGAGCATTTGCCTGATAGCACCAATTTACTGTGGCTGTGGAGGCAGTCTGACAGTATGATTGCTATATTATTTTTCAGCTAAATTAATATAGGCTGTGGATGCTTTGTGAGTACATATTATTATTTCCAAGTCCACATTATGGTATTATTTATGTAAAATATTTTAATAGCCTTGGGAAGTAATAGCCAGCTGTGTTAACCTTCTCACTGATGATAAACACTGTCTCAGCAAAAATAAATGTTGTTACTTCAAACTAAATGTAAATGATCTTGTTTTATTTATTTATCATAGAAGTACAGAAAGACAAAAACATGAGCTGTGTCTAACATGGTTGTAGTCCCAGAACCTGGCACATAGTATCAGCTCAATAAATGTTTATTGAATGAATAAATAAATAAGTAAATAATGTTTATACAGAAATGCCTATAATAGAAAAAAGAATTTTAAATATATAAATTCAAATAGTAAGAGATTGTATACATAATTCAGGGGACATTCACAAAATGAAATAAAATTCTCATGAAGTAGAGGTATATTTATTGGCATGGAAAACATTCAAAGTATGTTGCTTCATTTAAAAAGTTGGTTATGAAAAGTTAATGTTTAATATAATGCTATGTTTTAAATACAAGGATGGATGGATATATGGACAAAGAGAAGAAAGGAAAGAAGGGTGGGAGGGAGAGAGGCAAGGAAGAAGGAAGAATGGAAGGAAGGAAGGAAGGAAAGAAGGAAGGAAGGAAGGAAGGACGGAGGGAGGGAGGGAGGGAAGGAGGGAGGGAAGGAGGAAGAAAGGGAGGGAAGAAAGACAAAAATCCTGAGGCCATTTTCTAAAATGTTTTCTGTAGGTGGTAATTATAAATAATCTATTTTTATATATTTTTGTGTTAATAAAATTGATTACTTGTATTAACATTAATTATTATTTTTTAAATGTATGGCAGATAGTCAAATTTCATTGGCAACCTCATGTCCTCTAACTGAGAGTGAAAATATTGATAGTAATTATTTTCTTTCACCACCACCACCACCAACAAAAAACCTCCCAAACCAAATTAACATCTATTTCCCAGCATTTTCAACTATTGTCTCAAAAGGATTTCTACCGAAGTAGCTGAGTATGAGAGCTTTATAGATTTTATAAATCAGATTCTATTCCTTTCTAAATGCAATTCCTGTACAACAGTAGGTATCCAATGGTAACTAAGCAGGGTTATTTGAACAATGCATAAATATTTCATAGTGTGCAAAAAGCCACAAATGCCAAACTCTAAAATGTCTGCAAACATGCAAGATTTCCAGTCCCAAGAATGTAATTATTGTCTTGAGATTTGCAGGGTGTCTTGTTGAAGACCCTTTTCATTTTGATAAAACGATGTTGCAAGGAGAATAATGCTCTAACATCCTATGTTAACCTCAATGGTCCTGATCAAGGGGAAAGATTCTTTTTGTAAATGATTTAAGAGAACACTACCTAAAGCCTTTTGTTATTTGTTAGCATAAAGAATGCCTCTCTACTATTCCACTGTCTGGGAAAATAGGTTTATATCACAATAGGATGTGTGGCCAGAAGTCTGACAATTTCAAAATCATTATTATTGGCAAAAGGTGCTATCACCATTTAGACTACATTAAAGGTAAGTTTTGGAATTTCATCTTCCTTTCCCCTCATTCTCATTATAGAATAAAGATATTTTAAAAATATCCCAGTAATTCAAATATAGATTTTAAAATTAGAAGGAAAAATTATAGTCAAAATGTTTTTTATACAGTTCTATAAGAAGTTTATTTTATAAGAAAAAGGGAAAATGCAAAGTAAGAATGCTGTTTTAACATGCAACAATCAGAGATGCTTCCAAAAATCAGACAATTGAGACATAAAAAATACACATGTTACTGAAATCAGAGGACAAAGAGAAAGAAGAGAACTTCTGCAAATTGTAAAGGACTGCCCAGAAATTCACTTGCATCTCCAAGAAGCCTCAAAGATACACTGGACTCTACACAGTTACTGACACCTGACCCTGGCTAGACAATTTCCTGGATAAGCTCAATGACCAAATGCCCTCATTAACCTGGAAAATATGCTGGAAGTGTCTGTGACTCTAGTCTACTTTGAGAAAGGAAAAGTGACCTTAGGTGGTTTACCTCATAGACCACTAGTCATATCAGAACATCAGGTAATTCTCCACTTCCAGATACTTGGTTAATAACTTCCCATTTTAGTATTAATATTTACAAATGGGCTGTACCTCTTGTAAACAGAGACAATTCCTTCAGGGCAGAGGGGAGAATCGTGGGCTCATCAAGCGTCAGATGTTGATTTTCTAAAACACTAAAATTACTGAGTGCTCAGTTTCTGCAATAAAGATCCAAACCTGTGGCTAGAACCTTCCATGTTGGGCACACCTGTTCAGGCATGGCTGGATATTGTGTTGCAGATTCACTACATGAACTGTGGAAAGAGATTTGGGGAAATGCTTCAGAAGAATACTAATGTCCTTACTTTGAGGGAGTTTATTGAAAATCCACTCAGCTAAAGAATATCCTTTCCCTACTCTCTGAGTGGCTAGGTAGTTCCAGTGATTTCTAAATATGTGACAGGAACTTGGATTATTGGAATACGCAGATATACTCTTTGGAGTGGATAAAAATCAAAAACAAATAAAAGCCACTTCAAAGCTCTACGGAAGGTAGCAGGTTGATCTTTGGTCTCTTATGAAGGTCAGGAGTGATGATAACCATCAAGAGCCATATTTGACAATGTGCCAAGAAACTCTGTCATGTTTGATATTACAGTCACATTTAATCTCCAGGAGAATCATTGAAATGCCCACTCTAATTCAGGCATTATTATTCACCTTGGCATGCTCAAAATGTGCTCCTTTGTGAACTAACCCTACAAGTTATTACTCAAAATATGCAATCATAATCAAATAAGTTAGGAAATGTTGCATACTATGTATGCTTGGGGGTTTCTAATGAGTGTTTCACAATTAAGGCCTTGATAAGTCCTGTTGGAGAGAAAACTGTTAGCTTTCTTTAATTGAATGTCTCCAGATTTCTTCAACCACAGAATCCCTTTATGGTTACTGACTTTAGACTTATTATCCACTATCTATAAAATAAAGATAGCAATGCCTTACTTTCAGAAATTACAAAAAGAGTTAAGTGAGAAAGTCCCTGACTCACAGTAGGTGAGAAATCCTATTGTGAGTCCATTTTATCATTCCTATATTGTAACCCCAAAGTGTTTCATTTGAACACACATGTTTATAGTGTGCTACTGATGCATGGATAACGAGATAAAATTTTTATGACCTGGAGTTCACATTACAACGGGGAGGAAAGTACATAGAGCAGTGACTCTAACATAAGGACAGATATTTCAAAGTGCTGCAACAAACGTACAAAGAACTAAAGAGTGTAGGAGAGAAGGCAGCCAACTCCCACTGAAGTATGGGGGCTACTTTTCCTTTTTTTTAGACGGAGTCTTGCTCTGTCTCCCAGGCTGGAGTGCAATGGCGCTATCTCGGCTCACTGCAACCTCCACCTCCCGGGTTCGAGTGATTCTCCTGCCTGAGCCTCCCAAGTAGCTGTGATTACAGCCACCTGCCACCACGCCCAGATAATTTTGTATGTTTTAGTAGAGATGGGGTTTCACCATGTTGGCCAGGCTGGTCTCAAACTCCTGACCTCAGGTGATCCACCAGCTTCAGCCTCCTAGACTGCTGGGATTACAGGTGTGAGCCGCCATGTCCGGCCAGGAACTAATTTTTTAAAGGAAACAAGACTAAGAGTTAGAGGTGAAACCTGAATTTTGGAAGCATCCTGGTAGAGAAATTTTTTGGACTGATCTTCCAAGCACGAGGTATAATATAAAAAAGGCACAGCAGCATAAAAATGTGGCAGAAAAGAGCTACTGATATAACAAAGACATACATAAAGAGAAATTATTATCTTTTCTAAGCTGGAGGTGAACAAAATTCTTCTAATAATCTATTTCCAGTGCTAATTATATATTTTAAACATATAAAAATAACATAACAACTCCACTAAAGAGGTGCCTGCCACACCCATATTCCTCAATCAGGGAAATTTCCCAGCTCATAGTCCTTACTTACAGATGGCCCTAGACTGCCATGTAGTATACCCATCACATCACATGTTTGGTCACCTCCAGAACTGAGGGTACCCAGCCAATTAGCCGGCCAGGAGCCCATGTGGTATACTGGCATGAATAGCATTGCCTACAGAGAAATGAGCTGAGCCATTAAGATTTTCACTCTCTGACATTTAAACAGGGAAATATGGAAAGAAGAGTCTTTGCAGTGATGTCTGAATTTGAATGCATGCAAAGAAAAAAGACGTTCCTGCGGCAATATACAGGTCGGGAGGGACACTAACAAGATACGTGGAGAATGTACTGCACTTATGAAGAAGCAGTGATCATGAAAAATCAGATGCTGAGGGAGAGAAAAAAAAATATCAAGGCTGAATGTAGCTAGTTGATAACAGACCAGAAGCAAGAAAAGATGCCAGAAGTCAAGACAAGAAAGTAGCTGAAGCTGGGAATTGCCAGAGCATACAGGATCTTCTCCTGCTCAGATCTGCAGTGATGCTTCCCATTTAACTCCATTTCCCATGAGACACAACGGTGTCAGAATGCCTCTTCACAGATTTTCAAGAGAGCCCATCAGCCTAGTGACCATAAACATCCATGCACTTGTGCTGGTCTGAATGACTCTGTTCTATGCCATTAAATGAGCTAAATTAAACCAAGTTCGGAATAAGGAAGAACAAGGAAATCATCTGCAATCTCAGTGCTCACACACAATGATCACTTTGTGGTGTTCTCCCCTGGTCCTTTTAGTGTATTATTTCACTTGAAATGTTTTTCACATAACATCTATAGAAAACAGGCAATTAAAATTCAGATAATTCAAACAAAGGCAAAAGTGATTATCACCTAAAATATTTAACTACTTAGAAGTTAATAGGTTGGGGCTGAAGGTTTGGTGCAGTTGATTGCCTCAATTAATTTCCTTACTGCCCAGAATGTATTTTGTTTCTAGATAGAGCCCTTCTCTGATTTTAGAAGCTCTCTCTCATTTGATATGTGCATGACATAAGACCTAGCCTTCACATTTTTCCATTCGGGCTCCATTATGCTGGTGAGTACTTTGCAACTACAAAGAAAGGAGTGGAATGGAAGGCTGTGAACTTCATTAATATTAAATATTAATCCTTCACAAATTAAGGTACAATTTGCCATTAAATGTTAAATGCATTCTTATAGCATCCCTAAAGGGTAGGTAGAATACTTCCTCCTTGTATATGGAGAAGTAGATAAACCAAGAAGGGCAATGACTTTCTCAATGTCAAATAGCAGCATAATTAATAATGACAACCAGGACTCAATAGCTCTGAAGCTCCACTTCCTTCCATTTAGTCTTACATTTTTAGATGCCTCCAAAGTAGCTGAAACCATGTCAGTCTCTGAAAGACACAACATAAATACAATTCATTCCTCCCTTCAAGGCCCTCACTGTACAGTGTGACAGGCAGACATAAACAAAGTATTATAACACAATATAAAACTAAACTCATCATCATCATCATTATCATCATGATCAACAGCAACAGCATAGTGGTTGCTTTGGTACTAACTTACACTCTTTCAGTGCTCAAACAACCAAAATAATTTAAGTGCTGTGCATTGGTCCATTTTACAGATGTGGAAACAAGACGTTGAGTGATTAATAATTTGTTTGATGTCACAAAGCTAGAAAATGTTATATTTTAGGGCCTGACCTCATGTCTATCAGACAGCAAAATTCAGGCTTATAACCCTATGTTGATGTGCCTCTTATATTTAAGGTTTCTATAAATTGCTTCAGGAAAAAAATGAGGAATAAATTAATTAGAAAGTAGGAACAATGGAAAACCCCCTTATGGCTTGTTGGCTTCTGTGTGGGCTACTTTAGAATTCTCTTTTATCAGACTCTCATCTCCAAAGACCTCTACACCACAAGTAAAAACACTGGGTTCAGGTCCTTGCTTTTCCATTCAGCTTTCACCAAGAATGCTTAAATAACAGTGGAACAACCCAACAAAAATCTCACAACATTTCTGTGATGCTCACTTAATTCTGCTGATGGAGATTTTTCCTAGATGATTGGGATGGATTTCTTTTTCCTATGAAAGATAGTGGATCAGCCAGGCATAGAGGCTAATTCCTGTAATCCCAGCACTTTGAGAGACTGAGGCAGCAGGATTACTTGAGCCCAGGAGTTCAAGACCAGCCTGGGAAACATAGTGAAACCCCATCTCTACAAAAAATGCAAAACTTAGCTAGGCATGGTGGCACATGCCTGTAGTCCCAGCCAGTAGGGAGGCTGACGAAGGAGGATGGCCTGAACCTGGAAGGTCAAAGCTGCAGTGAGCCAAGATTGCACCACTGTACTCCAGCCTGGGTGACAGAGAAAAACCTTTCCAAAAAAAAAAAAAAGGAAAGAAAGAAAGATAGATAGTCGTTCTTGGTCCAGCACCAGTGGTGTTGACATTGGCTTCATTTTTCTACCCACTTGAGACACTTTGGAAATTCTAAGAGTTAGAAAGTTGACTAACTTAGACAACATCTTAATTGCTGCTTCTTCACAATATGTAATAAAGTGGCATTTACTTTCAACAGCCCCCTTGTTAAAGTCATTGGGATTTAAAATGGTATAAAATGAAAGCAATTCATTATAATTCCACTGAAGTAGACTTTCTTTGTGGGGTTGAATGTAATATCATAGTTAGGTTTTCAATATTCTTATCACAAACTACAAGTTGGTTTCTGAATCAGCTTATAGAAAAGTAACAAAGAGGAAGGAAACTCATTGAAGGTGACAAATAGTCTATTAGCCTAGGAGTAAGAGTCAGAATCTCAGAGGTCACAGGCTTCAATGGAAAAGCAAAAGGCAGCTGATTTTACCACTGGTGCCAATAGTATATCTATACAGAAGGTCAGGCAATCACTATGCAACCTGTACAAAGTAGGCACCACCTCTGGCCAGTCTCAATGCAATATTGTATACAAAAGAAATAGGCAATAGTCATAGTTTCAGATACTTTTCCACTAATAGTGTCTATTGACCCTGGCTCTGTCTTCTGTGATTCTACTTTGTCTGGTCCTCAGTCTTACAAACCAAAGGTACACTTTTGTCACCTGCCAGGTTCATGGGGAAGGTTAATCATCCATGATCCAAAGGACTACTGCTTACAACAGAAACATCTTGTTGCAACAATTTTGGAGAATTCAGAAATGCAACATTCTGTATGTTGACAACTATCCTGGAATGGCAAACACAGAAATGACCTAAATAGCTTGTTTTTCAAGACTCAAGAAGTAATTTTCAGGATTCAAAATTGAAGCAATTTATCCAAAGAAAATGTATATGGTGGTTATGAGACAAGCTCAAGAGTCAGATAGACCTGATATGAATTTCAGCTTTGCCATAAAATAGACTTGTAGATTATTTCATCTCCCTGAGTCTCTGTTTCCTAATATGTAAAATGGAGGTAAATAATCAAATCTCTCTCGCAGTCAGGGTTACAAGTTTTGTCAGAAGCCTTATATACTTTTTTCTTTTTCATTTTAGTGTCATCATATCCCTTTACTGTAGGCACTTTTGTTTTCCTTCTTTTTATTGATGAGGAAATTGAGACTTCAAGAAGTTTAATATTTGCCCAAGGTCATAGAGCAGGAAATAGTTACACTGGGATACAACCTCAGGAATTTGAACTTGAACATCAAAGTTTTCCGTTAAGCTTCTATACAGCCTCTAAGGCAGGGGTTCCCAATCCCCAGACCATGGACCAGTACCAGTCCACGGCCTGTCAGGAACTGGACCACACAGTAGGAGGTAAGCAGCAGGCGAGCAAGTGAATTTTCATCTGTATTTACAGCAGCTCCCTGTCACTTGCATTATGCCCTGAGCTCTACCTCCTGTCAGATCAGTGGCAGTATTAAATTCTCATAGGAGCAAGAACTCTATTGTGAACTGCATATGTGTGAGATCTAGATTGTGCAATCCTTATGAGAATCTAATGCCTGATGATCTGTCACTGTCTCCCATCACCCACAGATGGGACTGTCTAGTTGCAGGAAAACAAGCTCAGGCCTCCCACTGATTCTACATTATGGTGAGTTAATAATTATTTCATTATACACTATAATGTAATAATAATAGACATAAAGTGCACAATAAATGTAATGTGCTTGAATCATCCTGAAACCATACCCCCCACCCACCCCAGGTCTTGGAAAAATTGTGTTCCACAAAACCCGTTCCTGGTGCCAAAAAGGTTGGAGACCACTGCTCTAAGCACTCACTAAATACATATCATCATCACCATCACCATCATTATTACTACCTCCACCCCTGCCTTTCTACTGTAGCTACTCGTGCCACTGCTGTGGCTGCTGCTACTACAACTGCTGTGCTACTCTCACCACCAGTATAGCTAATATACACTGGAGAATAAAAATATTGTGCATAGAAATGCAATACTTATCTTTTAAATATGGAAACATTTTAATCCCAACAGAATTTTCCAACTAAACCTTATTAGACAGTTTGAGAGTAATAGGCAATGTCCTGCTGAGGAAAGTTTTCCCAGACAACATGGCCACCCTCATAGTGCTATATTTATTCTTATGTTTATGTTCCCTTTAGCAAGATAAAAAGGAAAAAGAAAGAAGTAGGAGGTGGGGGATACATTTGTTAATGCTGCAGAATGAGAATAAGCATAGAACACTGAAGAAACCTACTGCTCTAGTCCCGTGGACCTTTGCTAGGGCCTGATTCTGCCATGTGTTGAAGGTGAAACCTGGAGTAAATCACTCAACCTCGAGGGACTTCTTTCTAACATGTAAGATCAGGTTGCCTCTAACTCTAATATTCAGTAAATCTATAAAAATATCTTCGTATAACAAAGCCCTAGGTATAAGTAATCCTCCAAGAAACCCAAAACAAACAGAAAAGCCTACCCAAAGGAGGTCTCTTCTGCTGGTTTATCTACTTACGTTCTAATTAACCAAGAAAAAGGATAGCCTGTCTTGAAATTTTCTTTGGAAGCCTGGAATTTAAATGCATGTCATTGCACACAGTATTTTCTCTTCAGAAATCCTTCTAATGAGCCAGGGGAAGAGTACATTGTTCCTTTTTAGGTAAATTTCATTGGAGTTCTTTGTATTCTAACAAACTAATTAATGCTGAAGACTACAAGAGCCGAATAACACTGCTCTGAATGCTTTATGTTTGTAGTGTTCTTTTCAGTTTACCCAGAGCTTTTGTTTCTACTAGATCATGTGTTTCAAGCTTCAGACAAAACCAGTCACTAAACTGTAGATCCATAATGTCCAATTGCCTGTAGGCATCCCTCTGGGGACACCCCACAGGTGTCACAAACTCCACAGCCCAAAACTGAACTCATTAAATCTGTAAAAACTCCATTCTGCTTTATCTCTGTGGTGTCACCATTCACCTAATTCCAAAACAGAAACCTGGCTCTTTGTCCCTCTCTTCTTCCTAACCTCTCCCTTTAAAATCAGGACGTGCCTATTTTATCTCCTAAATGTTTCTTGGCTATCCTTTCTATCCTTGTTCTCTCTCTTCCCCATCTGTCACCTGGACTCCTGAAGGTCTGCTTAACTTGTCACCCTGTCTCTGGTCTTATTTTTCCCAAATCCATTTTCCACATTTCTACCCTGGAAACAACTAAAACACCACCCTCTGTAACTCATGGGAATGGTTCTCCATCACTTTAAAATTCACAATATAAAACTCAAGGACCTTCACAACCTGACCTCTACCTACTTCTCTAACCTCACTTCCCATACTTCACACTCAAGCCACACGAGGCTGCTTCTTGTATCTGTGCTGTTGCTCATGATATCTGCTCTGCCACAGAGGCCACCTGCTATTGCCACATCTGGTCCTTCACTAGGCTGACTCTTCCTCACCCTGTAAGCCTCAGTTCAAGAATTACATCCTCCAACCACAAAACTATAAAGAGAGAAAATATTAAACCACTCTTAACAATGTTCCTGGAAGTGTTCTAAGCAAATTACAGGCATCGGTCTATTTAATTCTTGCAGTGACTATATGCATAAAATACTATTGCTATTCTCATTTTATAGATGGTGATATAGTTTAGATATTTGTCCCTACCCAAATCTTATGTCTAATTGTAATTCCCAATACTGGAGGTGGGGTCTGGTGGGAGGTGTTTGGGACATGGGGGCGGATCCCTCATGGCTTGGTGCTATCTTTGTGATAGCGAGTGAGTTCTCCTAAGATCTGGTCATTTCACCATGTGATGTGCCTCTTCCTCACTTTGCCTTCTGCCATTAGTAAAATCTTCCTGAGGCCTCCCCAGAAGCCGAGCAGATGCCATCACCATGATTGCTGTAAAGTCTGCAGAACCATGAGCCAATTAAATCTTTTTTCTTTATAAATTATCCAGCCTCTGGTGTTTCTTGGTAGCAATGTAAGAACAGCCTAATACTGAGGGGAAACTAAGGCACAGAAATGCTAAGTGGCACAACTAGCAGGTGGCAGAGCTGGCATGAGAGCTGGAGCTCCCTTGCTCCAGAGTTCTGTTTCAAACTCCTATACCACACCCCTTCCCGTGAGCCTTCCCTGATTTCCCTCCATCACCCCATTCTCCCCACTGATGATGTGATTTCCATCTGATATAGTTTGGCTGTGTGCCCACCCAAATCTCATCTTGAATTGTCTCTCCCACAATTCCCATGTTTGGGAGGGACCTGGTGGGAGGTTGTTGAATCATGGGGGCAGGTCTTTCCCAGGCTGTTCGCATGATAGTGAATAAGTTATACGAGATCTCATCTGTAAGGGGGCATTTCCCTGCACAAGCTCTCTCTTTGCCTGCTGCCATCCACGTAAGGTATGACTTCCTCCTCCTTGGCTTCCGCCATGATTGAGAGGCCTCCCCAGCCACATGGAACTGTAAGTTCATTAAACCCTTTTTCCTGTATAAATTACTCAGTCTCGGGCATGTCTCAGCAGTGTAAAAATGGACTAATACAGTAAATTGGGACCAGGAGAACGGGGGACTGCTGAAAAGATACCTGAAAATGTGGAAGTGAATTTGGAACTGGGTAACAAACAGAGGTTGGAACAGTTCAGAGGGGTCAGAAAAAGACAAGAAAATGGGGGGAAGTTTGGAACTCCCTACAGACTTGTTGAATGGCTTTGAACAAAATGCTGATAATGATGTGGACAATAAAATCCTGACCAAGGTGTTATCAGATGGAAATGAAGAACTTATTGGGAACTGGAGAAGGTGGTACTTGGTACATTTTAGCAAAGAGACTGGTGGCATTTTGCCCGTGCTCTAGAGATTTGTGGAACTTTGAAATTGAGAGAGATGATTTAGGGTATCTGGAGGAAGAAATTCCTAAGCAGCAAACATTCAAGAGGTGACTTGGGTGCTGTTAAAGGCATTCAGTTTTATAAGGGAAACAAGAGCATAAAAGTTCAGAAAATGTGTAGCCTGACAATGCAATAGAAAAGAAAATCTCATTCTATGAGGAGAAATTCTAGCTGGCTGCAGAAATTTGCATAAGTAACTAGGAGCCCAATGTTAATCCCCAAGACAATGGGGAAAATGTCTCCAGGGCATGTCAGAGGTCTTCTTGGCAGCCCCTCCCATCACAGCCCCTCCCATCACTGGCCTAGGTGGAAAAGATGGTTTCCTGGGCTTGGCCAAGGGGCCCCCTGCTGTGTGCAGCCTAGGGATTTGGTGCCCTGCATCCCAGCTGTTCCAACTGCAGCTAAAATGGGCCAAGGTATAGCTCGGGCTGTGGCTTCAGAGGGTGCAAGTCCCAAGTCTTAGCAGCTTCCATGTGATGTTGAGACTGCAGTTGCACAGACAGCAAGAACTGAGGTTTGGGAACCTCATCTAGATTTCGGAAGATATATAGAAATGCCTGGATGTTCAGGCAGAAGTTTGCTGTAAGGGCGGGACCTTCATGGAGAACCTCTGCTAAGGCAGTGTGGAAGGGAAATGTAGGGTCAGAGCCCCCACACAGAGTCCCTGCTGGGGCACTGCTTAGTGAAGCTGTGAGAAGATGGCAACCATCCCCCAGTCCCCAGAATGGTAGAGCCACTGACACCTTGCACCATGTGCCTGGAAAAGCCATAGACACTCAATGCTAGCCCGTGAAAGAAGCCAGGAGGGAGACTGTACCCTGCAAAGGCACAGAGGCGGAGCTGCCCAAGACCATGGGAACCCAACTCTTGCATCAGTGTGACCTCAATGT
This sequence comes from Pongo pygmaeus, assembly GCF_028885625.2. Lineage (NCBI taxonomy): Eukaryota > Metazoa > Chordata > Mammalia > Primates > Hominidae > Pongo > Pongo pygmaeus. The sequence continues at coordinate 85,365,680 of NC_085930.1, forward strand.
GAGACATGGATTCAAAGGAGATCATTTTGGAGCTTTAAGATTTGACTGCCCTGCTGTATTTTGGATTTACATGGGGCCTGTAGCCCCTATGTTTTGGCCAATTACTACCATTTGGAATGGCTGTATTTACTCAATGCCTACAACCTCACTGTATCTAGGAAGTAACTAACTTGCTTTTTATTTTACAGGCTCATAGGCAGAAGGGACTTGCCTTGTCTCAGATGAGACTTTGGACTGTGGACTTTTGAGTTAATGCTGAAATGAGTTAAGACTGTGAGGGAAGGCATGGCTGGTTTTGAAATGTGAGGATGAGGTTTGGGAGGGGTGAGGGGTGGAACGATATGGTTTGGCTGTGTCCCCACCCAAATGTCCTCTTGAACTGTATCTCCCACAAGTCCCATGTGTTGTGGGAGGGACCCAGTGGGAGGTAGGCGAATCGTGGGAGCAGGTCTTTCCCATGCTGTTCTCATGATAGTAAACAAGTCTCACAAAATCTGATGGTTCTATAAGGGGGAGTTTCCCTGCACAAGCTCTCTCTTTGCCTGCCACCATCCACATAAAATGTGAATTATTCCTCCTTGGCTTCTGCCATGATTGTAAGGCCTCCCCAGCCACATGGAACTCTAAGTTCCTTAAACCTTTTCTGCTATATAAATTACCCAGTCTCAGGTATGTCTTTATCAGTAGTGTGAAAATGGACTAATACACCATCCCGGAGATTTATCCATTATGGTGCATAAAAACCATTATTTTCCAAAGTCCAGTCTTAGCAACACCTTCATTACAATGTTCCAGCATATGTATTAAAAACTGCAGTTACTCCTTTTCTTAAGACCATCCAAAAATGCATAGTTCTGCACCTCCCCCAGATCTCTTGAATTAAACTCTAAAAGGGCAGAGCACAGGAACCTGTGTTACTGACAACTTTTGTATTAGAGTCTATGCACATACAATAATATAGGGATTAAATCAGATAATGCATGTATGGTACTTAGTCCACAAATTCTCACATAATAAGTGCTCCAAAATGTTAGCCCCTGTTGTTTTTATGGCCGTCCTTATTACTGTCTGATACAAAGGAACAAGACTAAACAAGATCTAATGAATTTTCTATTTGCTAAGAAAAAAAAGTAGAAAAGAAGAGAGATGACAAACCACGCTACTAGAACTATAACACATGAGGTCTTTTGTGATCAGGCAAATAATAATTTTGAAGGAAATAAGATGTTTGTGCTTTCCAGTTCCATGTTCTTTCGGGTTTGTCTTAGGTAAACCACAGGGGAAGAAAAGATACAGATATATTATTATTTTAGCTGTTCTATTCCTGAGAATAGTGGCACCTACTTAAGTAACATGACCCCAAGTACAGGAATTAGGGTGATTAAAGATTTAAAAGCTTAAAGCCATCAGCACTGTCATACTATGAAGTCTCAAGCCTCAGAAAAGCAGAAATAGCCAGCTAATATAATCAATAGAAATCCGTCTGAGCTAGAAATAAGTATCTTATTCTGGAAAAGAAGATCTACAGTAAAGCTAACCCCATGAGGAATGCATTAAAGTCCTTGATAGACAAAATGACATCTTGAATATAATATCCTATAGCTTCGAAATCTTGCTCTTTCTGTATGTCTTATTTTATATGTATCACTTATTGAAACCAGTTACTTATCTTTCATCTAATGGTCAGTTTGAAACTTTTTTTAAGTTAAAAGTGTTTGCTTAGCATGTATTAATTCCTTCCTAATCTCTAGTCACCAATGCCCAAAGCCAGGTGATCTGCTATGACTTATTTTCTTGAGTTGCTGAACACATTACTGCCATGTGAAGAATTGCAAGGATGGCAAATGTCAAAGGAAGCAGCAAGAAGTGTTACGGAGGCTGATAGTAACTTTTTTTTGTCTTGTTTTTTTGTTTTTGTTTTTTTTGTAAAGCATTTCCTAGTTCCTTCATTAGAATAAGTATTGTTCCTTATTATAATTGTTCATGTATCTGTCTTTCTACTACTCCTGGACAGTAGGGACAGGGTCTCATTCAACATTGTGTCATTAGATTGAGCAAAGAATAGGCAATTAGTAAATGCTTGTTGAATTGAAGGAAAGAGGGAAGAAAGGAAGGAAGGATGGAAGGAAAGGAAAGGAAAAAGGAAGAATGGAAGGAAGGAAGAAAAGTTGGTTACCAGATGGTCATAATGCTTAGCAATTTACAGTTAAAATGGATGCAAATTCAAAACTTGCAATAACAACACAGTAAAAATAACTCTGTAAAACCACTCCTTCTACAAATAAATAGTAAATGCCTACCACATGCAGGAGCGTGCTAGTTCCTAAAATTAAGTGCTTGTATTAACCTCTCAAGCCATGTACTAAACAAACACAATAACCACATTCCTCACTCTTACGGAGCCTCCACTCCTGGAGGAAAAAGGACATTAAACTTTTAATAGAAAGTCAGTTTATTGTGGCCATTGGGGAAGTAATAAATGATGGGAGTGAATAACAGAAAAGCCGGTGAGGAACTATGAATGTATTTAATGAAAAAATGATGAAGGAGTGGGAGTGTTTAACCTGGAGAAGACTAAGAAGATCATAAAAATGCTCTGGGACAATTAAAGAGGCAAATCCTTACATTAGGCATATTTAGGATGGCCATGGAATGCAAAACAAGGACCAAAATGTAGATGTCACAAGGAAGTAGATCTGGGGTTAATTTGAGGAAAACTAATCTCATTGTTGACCTCCAACTTGAATCCTGGCCAATATTATGGAGACAGTTAGAGCCTACTACCTGGCTCTATGCCAGTCACCCCAAATCAAATCCAATGAGAAAGTTTGAGTTATTCTACATGGAGTTGGCCATCTTGCTTGGTACCATGTCAAAGACTTTACAGCATTGACTATTTTTATTTAATTGCCCAGAAAAACCCCTGTGCCTTACGGAAATCTGTCACTCTCCCACCCTGACAGAGAAATAGAGGCATCAGCTTATAAAAACCCCAGAGTTCCCTCCTCTCATTCTTCCCACCTATTTTGTATATCTTCCTCTCTGCCCTGAATTCAGCAGATCTTAGTCCCAGGTTATCCTGCCTCAGCTTTTTGTTACCTCTTGATGCCTTTTATAATCTTACCATAATTCCCAGAATCACCTGAAGACTTTCTCTTGTGAAAATCAGAAATGATGTCTTCATGGTCAGCTCCTCTCATGAAATATTTGGCTAATCTACTGTATCTCAACCTACAGTTGAATTCTCCTTCTACCTGGTTATTCTGTATAACCTGGGTACTGCTCAGTTCTTTGCAACCTGAAATTATCTTATATTTTCTAGAATTGTCTGAGATATATACCATTCTTGCACCACTCAGAGGAAAAGATGGTGATGTTCTTTAGACAGACACACATTTAAAAGCAGAAGCACAGTGCTTACATATATCTACAGAGGGGTGTATATCCCTTCTTTGCATTTATTTATTTCCAAAATATTTATCAAGCTCTTACTATGTGCCAAGTACATTCTAGAAGCTGGAATATAGCACTGGACCAAAGATAAACTTATCTGCTCTCATGGAACTAATTCTTTGTTGGCAAAAAAAAGAGTACACAAACAATACACTCACCAACACAGAAACGTGTACATACATATATGACACATATGGCTTTATTGATATATAATAAAATGTAAATATTTCATGTATGATTTGATAAATTTTGACATATGCATTCACCTGTGAAACCATCACTACAATCAAGAGAATTTCTACCTGCTGCTTTATAATCTCCATCCAACCCCCTCCCAAGTAACTACTGATCTGCTTCCTATCACTATTGTTTGTATTTTCTACACATTTATGTAAGTGAAACCATACAGTAGGTACACATTTTTGTCTGGCATAATGATTTTGACATTTATCCATGTTGTTGCACATTTCAATAGTTCATTAGTTTTTATTGCTGAGCATCCTATTGTATGGATATATCACAATTTAGTTCTCTATCTACCTGTCAATGAACATTTGGGTTGTTTTCAATTTTTAGCTAATAAAAATAAAGAGATAGATAGATTGATCAATAGACAGAGGCATATGTAATGTGTGTATATATATATGTATATATATACACATACACACAAACATCTATGTATATACACATAGGTATATGTCATCTCTATATCTACCTATGTATATATACACACATATACAAATTCATCTTTCTCCACTCACAATTTGTACTCTCCAGCACTTTCACTGGCTCCCTTGTGAGTTCTAAGTCAAAAGGCATTGACAGAAATAGGTTTGGAAGGCTGTGAATAGGATTCAAGCATTCATCAGGAAAGTGCTCAATAACCTCAAGAGTTTCTTTAAACATAAAGGGGAAGACACTGGGACCCTCTCAGTCGTTCATTACATGCCCTTGTAATGTGCTTGCAAAACACCCAATACATTGCCCATCACAGCAAGATGCTCTCATTCTAGTTGAGAAAATCTCCCAGACCTCAAAGATCACAGACTCAGATTTATGTGATCAGATAAAAATGTATCCTGCAGTCATCCTTGGAAAATCCCAAGTAAAACAAATTAAGAAACAAAAACCCCTGCAATATACCAGGAGAGCAAATCAAAACTGAAAAGCTGTGCCCCAATAAAAATTAAAGTTACAATAGACATTCATAGTTAGTCACTCTCTGTCTGTTGTAGAGGTAGAAGTATTTTGATCTCCCTAATTTGAGGGCTGTTACAATTTAGATAACAGATGACACAAACTGAATATACAATCAAAATGAAACCACTTACAAAGCTTAAAATCTATAGCCTTATACATGATTTTGCTCTTCTTGATGGGTCTACATTTACTCATGAACCCATAGCTCTGGGAGGCAACCAACCATGGAAAGTGATAATTAGCTAAGATGTACATATCAAGGCAATTAGTTTATTTTTTTCTCAAAAATGCTGATATTCCCCAGAAAGAATAAAGAAAAGAGTTTAAATGAAGATAAAAGATTCCTAGAGCTTGCATCTTTGCTGATCTTATTAAATTTACAACACAAGACAATTTTATCATTAATATTATACAATGGCATAAACCACAATAGGATAATTCTCAAGCAGAAAATGGCAAAAAAAAAATTACACAAAACACAAAATATTTTCTGAGGAGTTAAGAAGCTTTCTTGGACAAGTTATGTTACAATAAAATATTAATGTATGCTCATTTGTCATGTGTTAATTAGCAGAATAAGCTGTAGGAAGTCTGGATTACCATGCAAATGTTAATTAGGTCATAATTTATGTTAAGCATTTCTAAGTTTAGGAGCACCGCGTCTCATTTAGCAGCAGTTGAACTTTAGAAATAATTTGCATGTGCAACTGCTCGTTTTCAATTTTAATATGACAGTCACTTCATTTTAATAAATACAAGAAACTGCATTTAAATAACAGCAAATTCTGGACTAATTTGGTCACAGCCAGTGCATTTCCCTAGGAAATTGAAACTTTGTCCTTTCATCACTGTTCAGGTAATAAAAAAAAATATGCTTCAGAAGATATTTTTCCTAAAAGAGCCCAGAGAGTCCTCCTGACTCCTCATCAACTATCCCCATTTCTTTTTTTGTAGAACATGTCCTCGCAGCTGGTTTTTCACATGATCCAGGTTGGCCGTCTTCCTTTCCCACCTCATCATGTTTTTACCCCTCCACTTGGGTTTGCTACACAGCAGCATTCTGCCAGTTCTCCCCTATTTTGCTTTTACATATTTGAATTTATTTTTCTTTAAAGTTGTCAACTTATGAAGTTTTTTTTTTTTTATTCTGTTGCAGAGTAATGTAGGATTCAAGCTGAATTCCTGTAAGCCACAGGAAACTCACATTGGAAAGGTAAAAAGTCCTTTATCCCAGGTAAGAAATCTTCAGAAAGAAAAGCAATTCTGGCATCGCCAGAGTGGGTAATCTTTTTATTTACTGCTACACTGGTTCCGAACAGCCTTCCTAACCTTTCTTGTGCCATGGACTCCTTTAGCGGTCCGGTGAAGCCTATGCATCCCTTTTAAAATAAAGGATTAAAAAGAAAACTAATTATAATTAAATAACATTTTTAAAATGTGTGATATAATAAGATGTATGCTTCTTTATTAATGCATTAAAGAACATAATCTGACTGCAGGTCTGTAGGTCTGAATAATGACTGTAATTTCAAAATACCTGTAGTAAGAACCCTAACTGATTTTTCAAGCCATCTGCATTTCAACAGTATAAAAATACCTGAGATATCTATCGGTGACAAAGTCACAGGACTCTAGAAAGATATTTTTAATCAATGTTTTCCTAACTTAAATTTTACATTATAATTATGAAATGTAACCTTTTAAAAAATGTTTTTACTTTCAAAAACTATTTTCATTTTATACTTCTTGTCCATGTGCAAACTTTTTTAAAAAAACATATGTATAATTATGGTGCATGCCAAATTTATTGCATCTTTAATGGTTTCTCATTACCAGTAGCAGTAATATTTAAAACGTTCTCTAAGATGAGACCCACTGTTAGATCAAGAAGGGAAAGTCTGTAGCTCAGTGACTGGGGCCTGGGTAATCCCAGCCCTCATCACCCGCAGCCCTGAGTTTATTTTACATATGGGCTTTCAAATAAGCTTTGATTCACACTTTTCTTTTTTAATGTGAATTTGCTGCCAACATTTTAAAATTCTAACTTGCAAATAAAAACCCAGATTTCGAACTTCTCGTAGGCAATGCTGGTGTTGCATTTCTACGTGGCAAGGATCCACTGGAGCTGAGCCTGTTTTTTTTAATCTGGATACAGTGTCCCCTTCTCTAAAATCATTTTTCTTTTTAGGTTACCTGTCTGGCCCCTGTGGGCATTTGAGTTGGCAACCACCCGTTAGACAATAAAGTTCAGACTTCTTAAGACTGTCACTGAAGACTGTCAAAAACTAGTGCTTTTAGCTAATTGCTTATGAGAGCTTTTGGTGTTACTATGTCCCCAGAAAAGGAATTGGTAACTTTCCCTACCATGGAGCATTTCTTCCCTTCATTCAACCCATGAGGACTGCTTCTTCGTTATGGTTATCTCTTAACCAAGCCACATCCAAACTTCAACTCATAATTCAAATATTACCTCTTCTATGAATCCTCCTCTACTACTTCAAACTGAAATATTTGTCTCCACTCTTGATATGCAGCTAGCAGAGAATAGGAATTTCAGCTTATGGTTTATGTTTTTCCATTGGAAAAACCCTAGGGTCAGGCATATGTATAGGAAGTCCCAATTCCTTGTTGATTTTATTTTCATTGGTTTGGTCAAGAACCTGCTTTTTGTTTCATTCACGCTTTGTTCTTGCTGTTTATTTGTTGGTGTTCACTTTCCCAAGAATAAACTATTCTCCAGAAGTCACGAACTAGTCTTTCAGGGCCTGCGCCTTATTTTAAATGACAAAAAATTTTGCTTATTTGACCGTGTTTGTGGCATCTCTTGAAAAGATTTGCCTAGTATCACAATATTGGGCCTGAAGCCCCATATGGCAACTACTGGTTGAAATTGAGTAGCAGCAATCTCCCTTAACAAAAGCATAGGAGCTCCAGTTTCCTGCAGTCCTCACCATCCCCTATTGTAGTGCCCTTGATTCACCTTGATAATCTATATTACCTACCTCCTCCCAACCCCAGAAACAGCTTGGTTTGAGACCACTTAGTCTACACAAAAATAAGATTATTAAACAAAAAAATAAGTGACAGTCACTAAGAGGTTTTGGCTGTTAGAAATGTAGTAGCAAAAGATCAACTGATAGCATCTAAAATAAAATACCACATACTTATGTCTAGTATATGTTTTTTGGAAGCATTGAACCCCCTACCATGTCTTTGGAAACAAAAACCATATCGTTTGAGGTATCACTTCTACATTTCCCAATAAAAAGGAAAATTTCTCTTTGATGAGGGATAAATGTGATATATTCAGGGCACACAAAAAGAGAGAAACCATGCTGCAGCAGTGGTTCAACCTCCCCCTCCTTTCCCAAAGGGTGTTTTGTGGAGAAAGATGACCTCATCCTCAAAAATAGAGATATTTCTTGAATGTTCATAATGTACCTTTAATTGTCAACTACAGTTTTATTCTTCATGTACATATCTGCTCTTTTTTGGAATCTACTTCCCTTTCAAGACACTGCACATGATCAATAGTGCTTATGACCTATGCAAAATGCACCTGTTATTCTGGTCTTAAATCACTGCTTTCAAGCTTCAAGCAAATCCCTCTTCCCAGTTTTCAGTGATGTGATAAACACGGTATTTTCATCCTGCCTGTACCCTCTTTAATTCTGAGGATGTATATGCCATTCCTACTCAGACCTTGTATCCCTGCACTGATTCCCACTGTGCCTTTTAACCTGTTCTCATGGAGAAATCATTCTATCATGCTGAATGTGCTCAGTCTCCTTTCTTAGGACTTCTTCTCTCAGGACACACAGACTGAATTACATGTAGAATTCCTGAAATGGGAAGTTTATACAGAGAAATTTATCAAGCACCATAATTGTTTTTAAAATTATATATCATTTTCATAATCAAGATGAAAACACAACTCTCAACCTGACACTTAATAAACCTCCTTTTCAAAGTCTTCCAGCTGATATATACCATCTGCGTATAGCATCAATGAGAGAGACAGACTTGCATATGCCATGTCATGGAGCTTTCCACGGGGAAGTTTCACAGTATTCTCATTGGCTGCTGTCCACTCAGTTTAGGCAGATATTTATTTTCTACAACTGTTAGCTCATCTCCAAACAAAGCTGAGAAAGAGATCCAGAGAGAGCCAGCGAGAAAGAGAGTACACACACGCTAAAGAGGAATATGGTCAGTACACACTTGAACCTATGTCATACCACTGTGGGATCTGTTGAATCATCCATCCTGACAAGCTGGTTTGTGATGGTGAGACTTGAACAATCCACATTTTCATTATATAGAGCCTAACCACTAACAAGAGCAATCAAAAGCCAGCTAATTGAATTATCCACAAGCCCATTTAAAGAAGAAATATTGCTCAATAAAATTATACAGCCTCTCTCAAGCCCGCCGCTCCAACTCTTTCATCTTTTCTCTAAGGCATATGTACCTGACATCCATGACAAAGACCCACAGCTCAACAGAGACTGACCCAAGAGACATGGAGGCCAGTTTCTCCACATTCACAGGGGCCAGAGTAATGTTATGCATAAGCAAACAAGAAGCTTACTGTAAAAACATGATGCAAAGATTTCTGGAGAAGGACCCACCATCTCATTTGCTGGTCTAGAATAGTCCACACACCTGTCCGCTTCTCTGCCTGAAATTCTACCAGCCTAGTTTCACTGCTTCAAGGTAAAGTGTTATGGCCTAAAACAATGTTCTTTAAAAATATCTGCCCCAGGCTAACTTGAAGTTGCATCAGTCAATTTTATGGCCAGTGTCTGCCTTTGCTTGTTTCTACCCATGGAAACCATGTAATTGGAGCTGCTGTGTGGAGGTGGTGCCACAGGAGAAGGCTGAGGAAGACAGGGATTGTGAAAAATTGTGAGGGCACTGGCAATTTAGGAAGTTGACATCCCCAGAGTGAAAAGGGAGATTCTGAAAGACACACACACACACACACACACACACACACACACACACACACACAGTTGCAATGGCGGACTTTTGAGGCGATGAGGCACACAAGTCAGAGAACAATATGAAGGCATCAAAAATAAATTTCTCTTGCTTCCCAGTTTTTTGCGTTTTTTTTTTTCCTTCAGAGAGCCTTGATTATACATGGAGCAAGCCCCTTTAGCATTCAGGAGTAAATTCTCACTTCAGCCTAAAGAATGCCGTGTGCTTAGCTGGCTCCTCTAGCCCCCAGAGGAGGAGGCCAGGAACAAGCCTGCAGGGGCTCCCCAGCTGCCTCCCAGGAATAGATTTATTTGCACCCGGCAATTTAGGCTCAGGTGCTCTTCTAAGTAAAAACAATTATGCTCACTCCGCCCTGGCATTTGGGTTAATAATTCCCAAATGAGTCAGTAAATCAAACAAGCACACTTTTACAAAAGATCTTATTTTCTCTGATTCTTTAATTCATTTAGCTAGGGTTGGCCCTTGGCCAAACTGTGGACTAGATAAAGACTATTCATTATCGGCTCCCTATATCCCAGGCCCCTCTGTCATTGTGCAGACACACACTGAGTGCCCCTTTCTTACTGTAGAGGTCAAGGTACTGCTGTGGCCCCTTACCTGCATCTGTACTCTCTACCCGGCATTCCCCCTCTTGCTCTCAAAACCCACCTGTCCTGTGTTCTGCTCTCTCAGAGATGTGTACTATTCCTTCCAGGGTAGCTTATTAGTGGGTAGAATATAGGCTCTGCAGCCCGGCTCCCTGAGCTCAATTCCCATCTCTGCCATTTACTAACTCTGTGACCTTGAGGAGGTTACTTAGCCTTTCTGCCTCAGTTTCCTCATCTACACATTCAAATAATAGAATCTACTTTCCAGGGTTGTTATAAGGAACGAATGTTTCATATATATAACATTTCTGGTGTGTGTGTGTGTGTGTGTGTGTGTGTGCATGCATGTGTGTGATTAGTGTGTGATTAGTGCTGTGCCTGGCACTTTCCATGCACCCAACGAGCATTTGCTATTGCTACTATTATTATAAATGACATATAAGTCATAGTCCTCCAATTGTATGGTCTTCTTCTTCAGGCTGTTCACACAAATTTTCTCCAATATGTCTTCTCAGCTCCTGGAGAAAGTTTGAGGAGGCAGTAAAGAAAGTACTTTGATATCATTTATACCATGAAAGTGATAGAAACAATAACTTATTACTCATTATCATGTGGGAGTTTTATATATAATAGCAAATATCTCCACAATTTGGTCTCATCTTCAGCAATCACTGGGTGGCTTCTGATCCCAAAACCTCCCAATTAACAACCTTTTTCTGCCTTGCCACCAGAGCTCATCTTTGTAAATAGTTATGGACTGAACCCAAAGATACAGCAGCCATAGAAAACATTATACAAGCCTTTTTCTATGGACTATTCATTTAAAAATAATAAAACTATAGCTTTTACAAGTCTGAAAACAGGTATCAATATACAACTCTGTTCAACAAGCAGCAGCCAGTTGTTTTCTGAGAGACATTACTAAATGTGTGTGGCTTTGTGTGTCGCTTTAAGAACATTTTTTTCTTTACCTCTGGAATTTAGAAACTTATTATATTTTCAACATTGACTCAGGAGTGAAAAACTGAGAAGTCAATCTTAGCTACGTCTATTAACAACTCAGAGATCTTGTGAACATTCAGTATCCTCCCCAGGACTCTATGTGTCTATCTGGGAAATGATAAGGGAGAGAAGGGGAAAATGATCTTACAGAATTGATTCAAGCTTAAACACCAATATGGGAGAACACCTTATAAACTGAGATTATCACAAAATAAAGATCATTATTGTTATGTTGCAATAACAGTCAATGTTTTTGAGCTGTTATTATGTACTGGGAACTCTCTTAAATGCGTTTTCTAAATTATCTTGCTCAATGCTTATAACAACAATATAAGATATAAATCTTTATTTCCCCCATCTTACAGATGAGGAAACCAAGGCTTAAAGTTGTTGCATAACTTTCTGAAGGCCACATTGTGAATAAGTGATAGAGCTGTGAACTTGATTTCACTAACTAGATTATTAGCATCTACACTATAGTTGCAGCAGAAGTAGAGACATCACTGCTTCCACTTCAGCTGCAAAGATGATTGTCATCCTTTACACCTGTGATTAGTTTCTTATTGCTGCAGTAGCAAACTACCATGAACTTAGTGGTTTAAAATACAAAAATGTATTATCTTGCAGTGAGATCAGAAGTCTGAAATGCATTTCAGGGGGCTTAAATTAAGGTGTCAGCAGGGCTGCACTCCTTCTGAAGGTTCTAGGGGAGAATCCATTCTTTGCCTTCTCCAGCTTCTAGACGCCACCCACATCACTTGGTTCATGGCCACCTCCTCTGTCCTCAAAGCCAACCATTGCATCACTCCACCCACTGCTTCTGTCGTCACATTTCCTTCTCTGACTCTCACTGGAGGCTGTATCTTTCACTTAGAAGAATTCTTGTAATTACAATGAATCCACTCAGGTAGTCCAGGATAATCTTCCCATACCAAGATCCTTAATTTAAAAACACCTGCAAAGTCCGTTTTGCTGTGTGAGGTAACCCATTCACAGGTTCTGTGGATTGGGATATGGATATCTTTAGGGAGAGCCCTTATTTTGCATATCACACACTGCAATGACCAAGTTATAAAATTACAATTAAAAAATTGTTTCTAATGTATAAAAAGGGAAAGGAAGCAGTTTGCTTCCACCCTAGCATATTTCCTGAGATGAAGTTCCATATTTAAATGAAGCATTGGAATTGATATTGTCTCACTAATGTAGTAAAATGATTAACGTGATGTGCAACAGAGGGATGAAGAAAATACACAGGATCACCTCTTTTCAACACTGATGAGAAGGAGCTGGCCTTGGGTGAATACAGGAGTTCTGTTTCAAGTGATGAGATTCGGCCCCATAACATAGATAACTGAAATATCTCTAACTATGGACCATTAGACAGCATTTGAATTATCACACTGCCAAATCTACAAACTATAAGTTTCTATTCCTGGCTCCCAATTCAAGAGGGTGAAATATACATTGATTCGGGTTCAGGAGAGGATGCTCTGCCCTCACTGGGGAAATAGAATTGCTGGCCAAGGGCAGAGGAAGCTAAAACGTGTGTTAGAGAAGAGAGATGATGGGCAGAATTGTAGCTCTTCCCATAAAAACTCCTGTAATAAGTCGCGACCAGTCAGCCACTCCCTTACTATGATGATGTCAACTTAACACGCGTCATAAATGGATCTGGGTATTGCAAGGGGTGAGCAGTAACAAATGCTAATTTTCCCTACTCATCTCATCCAGACCCCTCAGTGTCTCCCACCGAATTCCTGCTGCCAATGTCTGCATACTTAAGCCAGAATTTGCTTTTTTTCTTGGAACTACAATCAAACCATCCTATTCGTGGCCAGTAGGCTGAAAGTGCCTGGAATTTAAACCCCTCTAGGAGTAGCCCTTCACCAATGACTCTCAGAAATTGGCACGTAAATCTCCCACACCCTTGCTTCTCTACTGGGAAATTTCTGAAGCATGTGTTTTGCCCTATTTCCCGGAGTTTCCCATGGGATTAAGCTCTGGTTGCTCACTGTGATATCTGGCTTATTAATGTTTCTTTGATTGATTGGCTGTCTTGTCTTCACTGTATCATATTAAAAGGTTTTGCATCTCCAAAATAAACCTGGATCTACCTCAGGATCTAATTCTGGAGTAATTACACAGTTGAAACTTGGGTGACCACCCATCTGGTTTGCTAAGGACAGAGGGTGTTCCTGGGACATGGGACTTGCAATTTTAAAACTAAGACAGTCCTAGGAAAAGCATTTCAAATTTGCCTAGAACTTGCAGCTTTTCAGGATGTGGGACTTTCAGTACTAAAACCTGGGAACTCAGGTTGGAACTCAAAATGGTCCTAGGAAACAGATGTCTAGAATTGGTCTTTGCAGCTAGAAACTAGCAAAACGGCAACAAAATTACCATTGCTAGTCATGAGTGGAATGGTGTGCTATGAAATCATAACTGCTGAGACTCTTAACTAAGATTGAATTGGGATGGGGCACAGCTGGAAGAGAAGCACTAGCTTATACAATTTCTCTAGCACTTGAGAGATAGGGTGGCAATGGCCATTGGAAAGATTGTGGAATTGGATAGTTGGACCAAGTACCATCAATGAGCTGAAAGAAGAAAATGACAGGCTCAAGTGAGCTGAACACCAACCCAGGCTTCAGTATGGAAAGCCAGAGGCCTCTCTGGCATCATTTAAAGAGACTCTCATCTTCTGCAGGCAGAGAAAAGATCAGGCTGAAAATCAGGGCTAGGACCTGATGTGAGAGAACTGTCTAGAGTGTTGAAGTAACAGCCCCAGCCAACATTCTAAGGCAGAGCATAGATAAAGAAGATGGGAAACCCTGAGATATGTCCAGGGAGAGGGACATCTGGGTAAATGCACTCCAGACTCTTGAACTCTCAGATTCTCCTTAACTCTCGGAGACTTCAGAAGTTATCTACATCTTATTCTTAGAGCATAGCATCCTTTCCTTGCTGGGAGACCAAGCAGAAGCTTCACCTAGGAGGCAGCCTTGGGAGATGATGCTTGCCTTCCTCAAGATCTGTCCCCACGTTCTAACATGGCTTGACTAAGGAAGCACTTACTCTGCTTCAAGAAGTAAAGAATTATTTAATAACCGTGTTTCAAGATCTGGTTAATAGGTAGCTACTGAAACTGGGAAAACAGGTGTGGCAGTGAACTTTGAGAGTTCTGTACCCTTGGGGTAGGGGAAGGGAGCAAAATATAGTGCTGGGTAATGGACTTTATTGATATGGAGGCACTCACCATACAAGGCAAACAAGGAATTAAACCACCCCACCTCTTGCCCCCTGCACACATACACACACATGAGTATCTACCAATGACACTTAAGAGTTGGATTATAAATACCTCTGCTCCTCAGCCCTTAGGTGAGGTGTTTCTGAGTTGTGTGCTTTACAGATTTCTCAGAGTTTCTTCAGGGGATTAAGTTTCTATCGCTCACTATGGCAGGTGGCTTGGTAATTAACTCTTTTTTGACTGCCCTCGCTTTCCTTTCATACTTCCCCACTCCTGGTCATGTTTTCTTACCATCCAAATAAAATGCTTCCACCAAAATAACTGCCTGAAGGTCTGCTTGTGGGACACCCTAAGCCAAGGCATAGAGGTACATATCTCATTATAAAAACTTCAGAGCATAGTCTACCCCAAATAAATAAAAGATAAACATACTTAGTACTAGATTAAGAAATTGAGGATCATAAACTTGTCTAATAATGTAACTAGTGCTATAACCTTAGATCTTAAAATAGTGTCTGGCAAATGGTAGCTACTTGTTAACTGTCTGTTAAATAGATGAATAAACAAATGAATTAATAAGATTAACCCCAATCAATTAAACTCAGAGGTTGGCAAAGCTTTGCCTGTAAAGCACCAGATAGTAAAAGGTTTAGGCCTTGAAGGCCATACAGTATGTGCTATGACTATTCACCTCTGCTGTTGTAGTGTGAAAGCAGCCATGGACAATATGTAATGAATGAGTGTACCTGTGTCTCAAGAAAACTTTATTCACAAAAACAGCACATCAGATTTGGTCCACAGGCCACATGTCTTAGTCTATTTTGTATTGCTATAAAGGAATACCTAAGGCTGGGTAATTTATAAAGAAAAAGGTTTATTTGGCTCGTAGTTCTGTTGCCTAGAAGATTGGGCATCTAATAAGGGCCTCAGGCTGCTTCCGCTCACAACAGAAGGTGAAGGGGAGCTGGAGTGAAGAGATCACATGGAGAGAAAGGAGGGGAGGGGCCAGGCTCCTTTTAACAGCCAGCTATGGTGGGAACTAATAGAGTGGGAACTCACTCACCACCCTCCCTACTCCCCTGACCCCTGGCTCCCAAAGGGAAGACATTCATCTACTCATGAGAGGTCCATCTCCATGACACAAGCCCCTCCCACTAGGCCTCATCTCCCAACACTGGGGATCACATTTCAATGTGAAATTTGGAAGGGACAAACATCCAAACTATAGCAACATAGTTTGCCAATTGCTAGTGCAAATAAAAATTAAAACCATATCAAAACTTCATATCTGTGAAGGGGAGTCCAGAAAACTTGTGATTTCTCTGATGGCTATTTTGATCCTTTTTAAAGTGTAAAAATAGGTCAGTCATGGTGGCTCATGCTTGTAATCCCAGTGCTTTGAGAAGCCAAAGTAGGAGGATCACCTGAGGCTGGAAGTTCAAGATCAGCCTGGGCAATATAGTAAGACCTCATCCCTACAAAAAAATTTTAAAATTAGCCAAGAGAGATGGTGCTTGCTTATAGTCCGAGCTACTTGGAAGGCTGAGGCAGGAGGATGGCTTGAGCTCAGAAGTTCAAGGCTGCAGTGAGCTATGATTGCATCACTGCACTTCATCCTAGGTGACAGAGCGAGACCCTATCCCTAAAAAATAATAAGATAAAATCTAAAATTATTTTCTAAGGAACCAACTACTCATTTTTTTGTGGCCCTGCTTTGCTGGAAGCTTAATTTGCCATTGAGTGTCTCTACATCCCACAAATTACTGTGAAATGCAATGTTATCAAAATGAAGAGCAGAGGCAGATTCCATAGACTGCATAAAAGTAAATAGATACATTAAAATACAGACGCCAAGGTTTTGGAGGAGAAATGTAAAGAGAGTGTCTAGTAGGTAGACCTGATTTTGTTTCTATTCCTACTAGAAAAAGTACCAGCAGACTCTACAGGCAGTTCATGCTCATGACTTAAATGCCAGCATTTGTCACATGTAGATTAAAGTGTTTATCACATCTGTTAAGATTTAAATAGGCAACCTATGGGGAGTAAAACTTTAAAAAATCATCAGGGGAGTTATCCTTGGCTCCTCCATCTAAAGAAGTCCCCACCCCCACCAACTACTCTGTTTCCCAACACACTACTTTATTTCTGCCATTGCACTCATCATATCCGCAATGTTCATATTTGGAAATTGTCTGTGCTAGTGTTAGAAAAAGTCGTGAAGTCTTTGAAATGGACCAGAAATGACTGCTATAGAATGCTGGATGAAGTTTAACAGATACTCCAGGGGTAATCTGATTTCATTGGGTACACACACACTTTTGATTGTCTTTCAGGAGAAAGAAGTTAAATTGCTGATGGTGCCAGTGAAGTAAACATTTCCTGTACAATGCAAGGCAAATTATTCCTGCTTGTGGAAGTGAAAATGAATATTGTCCAGTAGAGATTATAAATCTTTGTAAATCCACTTCTCATTTGAACCAATTATAAACTCTTCCTGTTCCCCTTATTAATTACTAAGTCACATAAATCTTTGACATGTGTTCATGTTGTATTTGTGGGAGTCATGATTTTACCTTTTTGAAAATTATCCTTGAACACTAGACACAATATTCATAAGTGAGTCAGATAGAGGATGTTGTCTTAATCAATATCCTGCCAAGCACATAATGGAAACAATAAATATTTGCTGGTGAGTGAAGAAATGAACAAATGAATTAACAAATAAAGTGAATGAAGATGTCCAAATAGGATGTAAAGCCAGGGGACAAACCTAGCTACAGCATAAAACTTTCAGAAATGCCACATAAGAGTGTAAGTTGTTTGCTGATCAAGAGCTCCCAATCAGAGTTCTGTGTCCTAGTTTATGAGATGTATCTTCTCAGAGGATTTCCTTCTTTAATGAGTCCAAAGTTCCACATGGGCTAGAGGAGGATTTAAAAACACTGTGAGGACATTGGAGGACTCAGAGTAGTCACAGGAACCTGTGGATATCTAGGTGAAATTTGAGTACCAAAACAAAAAAGAGTGCCATTGAGAAGGGATGGTTTGATGGAGATGGCCTGTTTAGGGCCATTGTTTAATAAAAAATTCTCTAGCAAATTCATCTGTCAAGTTGAGAGAAGATCTCAATACTTAGAAAATAAGAGAAAGAAGAGGTCATGGTGGTTTCTTGACAGCAAAGAGCTATTAACAATCACTCCAGTGTGGTGAAATTCAGTACAGAAAGCATTTTGAATGGGGATATTCCATTTCAAAAATCATGAAGTCATAATATTGAGAGTTAAACAGGTGTAAATAATAGCTTTGCACACTTTTCATTGACAGACACCTTAGTAATTTATGGAAAAAAACTTCCTTAAATTACAACAAAGATGAGGAATTCTGGAGTCTGTCCTTTATCTTCTCAAATTGTCCTATATTCATAGAAATTATAGAATGCAAAGAATATCATTTGTATCCTTAAAAAGACTCTCCAACATTTAAAATTATTTTAGAAGAAAATTAATTATGTAGTTTTGTCAGCTAGCTACCTGGTGTATTTTTTAAATGATAGTGTTGTTAAAAAAAATAACACTTCTCACCTAAATTGACTTATCTTGACAAAATATTTCCATACATCTTTTCAAAGCCTGTGAGTCAGAGAAATCATGATGACAATTTGCAAATCATGTGAAATACTATGATATAAACAGTGCCATATATTAGAGGGTAAAAGTTCAGAAGTGACATATACAATCTAAACGAGAGTTTCTTAACCTGAAAACTAATGTCATTTTGAGCCAGGTAAGCCTTTATTGTACAGAACTGTCCTGTATTAAAGAATTTTTAGATTTTACTAGCCTCTACCCATGACATGCCAGTAGCCCACTCTTCCCTAGTTAGGACAATCCAAAGAACCTTCTAGACTTTGTCAAATATCCCCTAGGTGGCAAAATTGCCCCTGGTTAATAACCACTGATCTGAATCCATGCAGTTCTAATAGGTTATTCAATTTCAACTAGTAAATATCTCTGCCAGATCTGATTCTTAGTAAGAATCTTAAGAACTATTCTGTTGTCTTTTCTCCAATAGAATTGCAGTGAGTTCTGCCAGGAAGAAAGCACAGTAACAGTAGAAATTGAAATGAATACAATAGAAACATTTATTCACTTCTTCTGTAATCCACATACTCTAAGCCTAGCATATGGATTAGCCTATGCAGTCCATCTCCCCCAACAAGCCTATGAGCCAGGTATATTTATCATCCCTATTTTACAGATGAGAAAACTGATGGTTAACAATAATAAATGTGTGCATATAGTTGCCATAGTAGAAAGTCATCAAGCTGAGATACAATACCAGGCAGGTTGACATAGACTGTACTTTCAGTATCTGTGCTGAGAAGTAAACACTGTTTGTTCTCACATTATGCAGCTGTAGGAAAAGATACTTTGGCTTACGGGCCAAACAATAGCTGGTGGGTCAAATCCAGCCCACCACCTGTTTTAGCAAATCAAGTTTTACTAAAACGCAGCCACAACCATTCATTTATGTATTGTCTTTGGTTGTTTTCACACTAAAAAGGTAAGTTGAGCAGTCACGACAGAGACTGCAGGGCTGGCTAAGATGACATATAATTATTCTCTGGACTTTTACAGGAAAAGTTAGTCAATGGCTGACCCTTGCTTTAGAAGCTGAAAATCTGGCCCCTTAAATGGTAAGTGGCAGAGCCAGAACTTGAATCCAGCCCTATTTGGGATTGAGGCTCTTACCCATAAGGCTCTGCTGAGGACAATAGGAAAGGCAGCCAGCACAGAGGTAGGGCTTACTATATGTCAGGCACTTTTGTACACACTCCTATCAGCAAACTCATTTAATCTTCCTAATAACTCAGTGAAGTATCATTACCTGCCATAGCAGACGATGGTGGTGCCCAGCCCAAATCCCCAGCCAAATCCCCTCAGCATTCACTTCTATACCCTGAGGACTTTTATTTCCTCGCCTTAGGAGCACATTGGATGCAAACACAGGACAAGTGGCAAGTGCCATAGCATAAATGGCCCATATGCAGTCTTCAAAGACTCTGAGAGTGATACATTGCTCAGGGGCTCTTCTATACTCTCTTGAGTACCCACGTCCTCACAGTGGTAACTGGTTTGCTAATACATCCTTCAATGGTTTTTCCTTCTTCCCTACTGTAATTCCTCACTTCCCAATCTATGTTTCCTGGCATCACCTTCCAAAGGAACTACGTATAGTTGAATTCTTGTTTCAGTCTGTTTCTGAGGGAATTAAAACTAAGATACAACATTTTTACAGGCAAGAAAACTAAGGCCCAGAGAGGTTATGTAACCTGCACGAAGTCACACAACTAGTAATTGGAGATTCGAGCGAGGACATCTAGCTCCAGAGTCTACATTCTTATCCAAACCACCCCCACAGAACAGCCATTTATGGGAGTATCTGAGTATTACTGTTCCCCTTTCTCTACAAAGCAGGATAAACACACAATCATGAACATCATCTTTGGGAGTTTATTCAGAGAGGGATGAAAGTCATTTGAGGGTGGGAAAAAAATATGCAGAAAATGCTCTCTCCCTGCTCCTTCCCCTCGCCACCTAAAAAGGACAGAGCTTCTGTTATGATGGCAGTCAATTTCTGTGTTGCCAGACAAGTGAGAGGGACAGAGGGAAACTTTCCTCTCTCCAGTTGTAGAAATTAACATCTGTACACTTCCTTTGCTTGTGCTCCACTACCAGCCTCAATTGGGAAATATTCCCTCCAACACCAAGTAACCTATCAGGGTTACCATTTCCCCAGGCCTGATAGTAGTACAATTCTGTCCAGGTTCCATTACTGAGATGCAGAATTCATGTGTGCCCAGCAACACAAATCACATTTCTTCTCCTCTTCAGTGTTGGAAAACAAACAAATAATCACTCTCTTCTCTTTAGGGATTAAAAAAACCCACACACTTGATTGATAGACAGCTACCATAATTCTTCACCTGCAGCCCACAATCCTCATATAATGAGAGGCACTGAAATCATTCTGCCTGTCACATAGACACCTGGTGGCTGAGCAAGAGCTGCTCCCCAAGGAGAAAAGCCTTTCTTCAATAGACACTCTAGACACCGTAGGCAAAGATTTAGAGTTTATTTCCTTTTAATAGCCTATGAGTTGTAAAAAAGGAAATTTCTAAGAACTTCAGCAGTCTTAAAGAAAATGAGTAATTAAGCCAAGCCCACTGCATATAGTTATACATTGTAGGGTATGATTGGTGTCCCCCTAGAAATGTGCAGTAAAAAATGTGCCCAGCTGTAATGTAAATTAGTACAATCACTATGGAAAACAGTTCAGGGGTTCCACAAAAAACTAAAAATAGAACTTCCATATGATTCAGTAATCCCACTGCTAGGTTTATGCCTCAAAGAAAAGAAACCAGTATATCAAAGAGATATCTGCACATCCATGTTAATTGCACCATTATTCACAATAGCCAAGATTTGAGAGAAACCTCAGTGTACATCAACAGATGAATAGATTTTTTTTAAATGTGGTACATATGCACAATAGAGTACTACTCAGCCATTAAAAAGAATGAGATTTTGTCATTTGCAGCAACATCAATGGAATGGGAGGTTATTATATTAAGTGAAATAAGCCAGGCAAAGAAAGACAAACTTCACATATTCTCACGTATTTGTGGGAGCTGAAAAAATTAAAATAATTGATTTAATGGAGATAGAGAGTAGAATGATGATTACCAGAGGCTGGGAAGGCTAGTTGGGGGAGAAGGGGAAACTAGGGATAGTTGATGTGTACAAAAATATGGAAAGGGACAATGAATAAGATCTAGTGTTTGATAGTACAACAGAATAACAACAGTTGACAATATTATATATTTGAAAATAACTAAAAGGGTATAATTGGATTATTTGTAACACAAAGAATAAATGTTTGTGGTGATAGATGCCTCATTTATCCTGATGTGATTATTACACATTGTATGCCCATATCAAAATATCTCATGTACCCCATGAATATATTTACCTACTATGTACCCACAAATTTTTTCTAATTTGAAAATATCCCTCCAACTATACATGACAGCCCTGCCATAAGCCCGTCTTCAATATTCATGAACCCTACATATGTCTATTTTCCCTAATACATTCTTATAATCATAGATATTATATTATTTAATATTAATGATTTGCAGAGGGAGTATCAGAATGTTTCCACTTGTCAGAAACAGAGTACTCAACTAACAGCACTTACATTTCATAAAGCAGGAAGAAAGGAAACAGGCAATTCTGGGGTTTGTTACCTGCATGATTCCACGATGTCTAGGCTCTGGGTTGATTTCTCTGCAATTAAGCTTGGGTTCCTCCTCTTGGTCAGAAGATGGTTACTGCAGCTCTAAACATCATCCCTCACAAGCATGTGGCCAACTTCATCCATTCGCATAACCTGGAAGGCCCTTGCAGTGATTGAGTCTCCCTCTCTCGTAGGAGAGTGATGGAGTCAGAAGCTTCTGAAATTTCTGAAGTCTCTACAGCTATCATACCTATTAGGTTGGTGCAAAAGTAATTGTGATTTTTGCCATTACTTTTAATGGTAAAAATTGTTGTGTCTATTGGGTGATTATATTGGCAGGTGTCTTCTTCAGGTCAGGTTGTTGCGCTCCTGGGTTCCATAGATATAAATATTGCCAATATATCCCTGCCCTTCATTACTTAAAATAAGTTGAGTCTCTATTCCTTATAGCCAAATAGTGTAACCAATCCACCCAACTGTTAACAGAGAAGGGTGTTTCTCCTTGACAGCTGGATCCAGTGAAATTATGTGGCATTTCCAAAAGAAAGAATAGATCCCATTAATTCTGGTTCATTTCAGAGATGAGGGCTTCCCATCTTCATTAAAAGTGGCTGCTACCCATATAAAATAAACTTCCCCTTGGGGCCTTCTGTGAAAATTCAGTTGGCTGCTATGCCATCCCTTTGTGGTGAGCCCCTTCTTGAATTTACGCATTTTTCTCATATGTTATGTGAGCTTTATTTCAACTGGAAAGTTGTTCCAGAATTATTTCATATCTGGGGCCAGGTATGTGGGTCTACGTCAACATATGAAGAAGGATATTTCAATCTGTATAAAAGTTTCCTAAGCCGAAAGATGTGCTATTGTCCCCATATAAGATCCTAGACTTGTCTATAGGAGAGAAAAACTGCTCTCACTGTCGGTGCTTTATAAAGATAATATGTGTAGCATCTGTAGCTTGCCTACCCTCATGGGGATGAGAACAGTTGAGCAGATAAAGCTCAACTACTTTCAATATTAAAACAGTTTTTCATAGATATCACACTAAGATAATGAATGAAGCAAAAGCTTTATTCAAATATTAAACACAGTGCTTGCATATTTCTTACAACTCCTGATGCAAGAGGTACATACTTGGTTTTTTAAAAAATCAATATGCCTTATGTGATACTATAATACTTGCCAGGATAAACTAATATCATCAGGCTTAACCTTATCTTAGACACAGTACAGCAGCATGTACAGTACTGTTCAGGATCTAGAGCCAGGTCTCTGGGGATGACTGGAAGCTGTGTTCAAGTCCTAACTCTATCAATAGCTGACTGTCTAGCCAAACAAGTTACTTAACCTCTCCAAATCTCTATCTACTTATAAGTTCAGTTGGCGTACCTACCATATAAAGTGTTATGTGAATTAAATGAGATAATCCATGAATGACCCTTATCATGATGCTTGAACTCAGTAAGCACTCAATCAATATTTATCATCAAAGAATCAACTTACCCAACATTGATCTTAACAAGACAATTGGACCCTAACTGGACAATTTTGCTGATTTATTTCTAGGATTCTTACAGCCAACCATTTGTTTAAAAAGTTGAAAATGTATCATTGCAAACTTAGCAGCACAATTGTGAGAGAGTGTATTCATCATGGAAAAATTTTTTAATAAAGTTGAAATTAAGTCTTTTCTGGAATTAACGAAATAATATGTCTTTGCTTTAAGGATAAATTATTTTATACTCCTACAATCAGAGTCACCTAAATATAACCTTATCAATATAGGCAGCAATACAAAAAAAATCATCTAGACCTGTGTTCCAATTTTTCATGTAGTACAGAAACTAAATAAAAATATGGATTTGTTTCAAATCCTGAAAACCGCTGCCAGAATCACTATATTCCATCCAACACTGCAGTTGCAAAAGTAAGTATCCTCAATGGGAATATGGCTTACATAAATAATGGAGATAAGATAAAAATGAAGGAATTACTGTAAATCTAAGAGGAGCTGTAAACCTATTAGGGGAAAGATACTTCCAGGGGGGCAAATTAATTAAAACATGTCACTAAACTAATTCCCAAAACTTTAGTAATTAATTTATGACAATATCACTAGAATGCTACTTCAGATTATTTACAGCTCATAGTCACTTATGAATAAAGTCTTTTCTAAAGTACAAAGTGTCCTCAGCCTAAGAATGTTTCCTTTGTTAATTTTCAAAATGGAATAAAACTTGAAAAATAATGAAATGAATGATTAAAGAGTGGAAAAGGACTTAAGAAATCATCTAGTCACAGAATAATACATACACATCATCTGTGCCACCACTCCCTTCCCTAGTGCCCACGCTAGACATAATCAATCAAGCCCAGTACTGTATTTGTCCTTAAAGAATGCAAGGTGACTATTCCCAGTCGCTCCATACTAGGACTCAAGTCTCAAGACCAAGCCCATTGGCCATATATCGAGTAGCAGAATCTCATCATTCTACAGATGTTGAAACCAAGGCTTAGAGGGGGAGCTTCCCAAGGCTGCACAATTTGTGGTAAAGGCAGAAGAGCCCAGATTTCCTGACTATGTATCTAATTTTCTATAATACTAACTATGGTGGATTAAATTATTGGTCCCAGCCCTTCAGCTCTTCCTGTATTCTTATCTTTTGCCAGATACCTTTGTAGTTTATCTAACAAAAGAAAATGTAATGCCCCACCTCTGAACATTGGACTCGCACATAGGACTTTATTTGGCCAATGGATTATAGGGATATGTACATTGTGCCAGTTCCAAGCCTAGGTCTTAAGAGGTCTCTTGTATTATTTTTGCCCTATTGCTCCTCTGCCATTGCCATGAGAAGAGCTCCATTCGGATAGCTAATGCCCTTCTACCTAGGCCAGAGAATGAGACACAAGGAGCAGACCTCAGCTAACTGGCCCCATGACTCAGAGCAGAAACTCCCAGCCAAGATCAGCACGCTCCTAGTTGTATAAGTAAGCTGGCTGAGATCAGCTGAGGTGCCCCCAGTCAACCCACAGAGGCCTGCAGAAAAAGAAAATGCTACTATTTAAGCCCTGAGTTCCTGTGGGTATCTTTCCACACAGCAATAGCCGATCCATACAATTATGATGAACATGTGACAATAATTACTATCAAGTAACTTCTATATGTCAGTTATTTTGCCACCTTATGTCCAATCCTCACAACATTTCTGCAACAACAGTATTATCATTCCCATCTTAAAGACTGGGAGAAGAGACCCAGAAAAATTTTGAAACTTGCCCAAGGTCTAACACCTAGCAGGTGGCTGGACCATAATTTGAATTCTGGCCCAATTCTAAAATTCCATGTTCATTCTTTAGTAGCACACTTTCTCTCTCTCTCCTTTCATCTCCTATTTGACTATCAATGTCAATATATCAATGTAAAACGATGAAATTGTTTTCAGTGTCTTGAATGAAGAGAATTTATCTGTTTCCTTAAACCGTGAGAGAACCCAGGCCCAGGCTGGAGTGAAACAGCCAAGAAGGAAAGCAGCAGGAGGTGAAGTCAAGGAGGTGACTGGAGGCAGGATTATCCAGGGCCTCTTAGGTCACTGCAGAAAGTTCAGATTTTTTTCTGAGCAAAACAAAGAGCCATAAAAATGGACAACACAAGCTGCTTACCACGTTTTCACTCAACAGATATGTAATCATCATTTTGTAAGTCACTAGGGTTTCAGTGACAAACCATAAAAGAACAAAAGTCCCTACCATCATTGAGTTAAAATGCCAGAGATAAAAGCAAGATATTAATTGAAGAATTAAAAATAAATGTAACACTATAATTGCAGTAAGTCCTGCAAGGGAGAAGTTCCTAATCCTTTAAGAGTCTTAACTAGGAGAGAAGTTGAATTAGGAAAGAAGAATGAAGGAACAAACGAATGAAGTAATAGAAAGGGTTCCCATCCAAATCTAAGGACACAGTATGTTTGTGAAACATGGTACCAGACTTGGGTCTTCAAAGAGTAGAGTCCTAAAATTGAGGACTGTGATTTTCCTAGCCTTTCTGTCTGAGTGGAAAAGGTTGGCTGGGATAATGGGCAGGGGGTTCTAGGTCAGAAAACAGAAATGAATTTTTCTTTCTTTTTATTTTCTACATGTATACATATGTAACAAACCTGCACGTTGTGCACATGTACCCTAGAAATTAAAGTATAATAAAAAAAAGTTAACAAAAACAGAAATGAATTTTTCTTGAAGACTCCTACATGCATTCCTAGAAATAGCCCACTTCAAAATAAATGCCCTCAGCAACAACACAGGCAGGTTTTGACTCTGGCAAGCAGCATCCAAGAGCCTGTAAAATGACCTGGGAAGAAAGAAATCTAGGAGAGAAAAAATGTTTAAATCCTGCAAGCAGCCTTAGCCTCTTTTAGAATTCAGAGGGAAAAAAGGCAAAAGTCCAGCCTCACTTTTAGATGCCAGAGAAAAAGAACTCATAGAAAATTCTATGAATAATGGACTCACTTTTTTATTTTTCATGTGTGGCTTCAGATTTTTTCTTCAGTAGCAAAAGCAAAATTGAACTACTTTGAAGAATTCTGATATATATTAAGTGAAATTAGTTTCTGAAATAGACTAAATGCTTATGCATTTTGGTCTGGCTGATCCTTTAATCATCTATCTTGAAAATACACATTATATATATATAGCTAAAAATAAAAATTCGAGAGCAATTTCTTTGAAACTGAGCAGTATTCCTTATTCTATTTGGATAGTTCTTTACTTTTAAAGGAAATTAATTAAGCAAGTTAATCTTTCAATTATTTTTTTAAAACAAGTCTTCTTCCATCCCTTGTAGAAAAACTCAGAGGCTCAGGGGACCTAGGTGGCTTATAAAGAACAAAAATAATAAATTATTGCAAAGACAATTTTAACAGTCCCTTTTTTCCTTCCAGTATCACCACTTTCTACTTTAAGTGAGTAGCACCAGAATCACTCAACAAGGAGTGAAGCAAAAGGCAAGCACCTGTCAGTTTTTTACATAAAGCAGTGTACTCTCTCTATGTTAACATGCAAACTCAGAATGGCACAATATAGGCTGGACACGGTGGGTCACGCCTGTAATCCCAACACTTTGGGAGGCCGTGGCGGGCAGATCACCTGAGGACCAGCCTAGCTAACATGGAGAAAACCCGTCTCTACTAAAAATACAAAAATTAGCTGAGCATGGTGGCGGGCACCTGTAATCCCAACTACTTGGGAGGCTGAGGCAGAATTGCTTGAACCCGGGAGGTAGAGGTTGCAGTGAGCCGACACCATGCCACTGCACTCCAGCCTGGGTGACAGAGCAAGACCCCATCTCAAAAAAAAAAAAAAAAAGGCACAATTTAAATGGTGATTAAAATGAAAATTAATGTGTGCTTGAAGGTTTGAGGAATTGAACTAGAGTCACCAGCCTCTGTGCCTGTCAACTATAAAACAGTAGCAAAAATATTACCATTCTAAGATATGTCATGAAAATTAGCGCATAAACACATAGACTATACACAGCTATAGTTGGTGCTCTATTTAAATATAATACATAAAGTTTTTGTTTGTGTGTTTGAGATGGAGTTTTGCTTTTGTTGCCCAGTCTGGAATGCAATGGCACAATCTTGGCTCACTGCAACCTCCACCTCCCAGGTTCAAGAGATTCTCCTGCCTCAGCCTCCCAAGTAGCTGGGATTACAGGCATGTGCCACCACACCCAGCTAATTTTTTGAATTTAGTAGAGACAGGGCTACACCATGTTGGTCAAGCTGGTCTTGAACTCCTGACCTCAGGTGATCCATCCACCTTGGCCTCCCAAAGTGCTGGGATTACAGGCATGAGCCACCGTGCTCAGCAATATATAAAGTTTAATGTTTTCATTGATCAAGATTGAAAACAATATCTGCTAGGTATAATGCACAAGGATGTAATCACCAGACAAATGTAAAGAATTATTATGTTCTCAAACATTGGGGAAATTCTATATTGTTTAGTTTCCCAAATATAAAGTTATGTCTATAAATACAGTACCCTACAGGCTCAAGGCAGGTAATGCAAATTAGGGTAGGAAAAAACTGAAAGTGGAGGGGTGAGGAGTCTGTGATGAATGGAGGTCGGTCATGAGAAAAAGAAGGCTCATTGTGGCCAGGTCTGTCAATTTCCCCATTAAAGTAGAAAATCTGGATTTTTTTATATTTTAAAACTATTGGCAAATAATGCAAAATTGTTGAACAATATGATAACAGCACTGATGGTGTCCAGCCAAAGCTCTTTGTAAGATGTTTGCAATCTCTACTCTAGGTCCATGATTTTCAAGCCATGGTATGTGAAGAACCAAGAGCTCAGATAGGAAATAAAGAATTGTGTTCCACAAGCCATACCTTCTTTCGTCCTCTATGCCCTTCCTTCACCAGCATAACTCAAATTTTATCTTTTACTGTAGATAAGATACATTTGAATCAAAGGTGAAGAAATTGAGAAAACTCTGGTTTATAGTGGGAAAAGTCCTAGAGAACATGGCTTTTGCCCATTCTAGACCGAAAGCTCTGGCTGACTGCCCTGTTTCTCCACACAGCTCCAGCACCTAGCACAATGCCTAACATAGTAGACACTCAATAAAGAGTTTTCAATACCTAAATGGAAAAAATGAGCAAAGTATTAGTTTCCAAACCTTTTCAACCCAGGTTCAGTTTCTAAACTTCCCCACTTTGAGTTATCCCTATCAGGAAAATGGGAGAAAAAAAAATCTGTCCTTTATAGGGATGGAGCAAAGATGCATGAAATAGTCTATATGATTGGCATAATGTTCTCAGTAAGAATGTTTCCATTGCAACTCAAAGGCATATATGTGTGTTCTGTCACTTTAATCCATGCATAAACTCTTGGAGAGTACAAAAACTGAATTTTGGTAACCCAAATTAGTTGGTTCCATTATTTTTAATCAGGTCATTTTACATGCAAGAAGGATATGTTTATGTAAAAGAATCTCAACACAGAGTCTTTCGGGAATGTAAACAATCACACAAGGTGGAGGAAGAGCAACTGGAATAAAAGGGATTTTTTTTGTTTTTGGATTATATATTTATTTACAGCGAGGCACATGCCTTTATAATTAGTAGCCATATTAATTGCAAATAAGATAATTAATGTTTACATTTGCAATAATCTTTGATGTTTGGCAGAAGAGAGGCACTGTCTTAATGCAATTTTCAAAACAATGTTACATATCTCAGAGTTGTATAATCCATGAATGTGCAGGGACTGAGAGCACTGGAATCTTCACTGGCGATGTATGTGTTATTAAAGAAAAAAAGTTTTGAAATGGAAAGGAATTTACTACTTTGCTCAAAACTTTTTATTTTGTAAAAATGGATAAATGTAAATTATAGAAGACTAGAACAGTGATTCTAAAACATTAGTGTTCATCAAAATCTGCTGAAAGGCTTTTTTAAACAGATTGCTGGGTCTCACTGCCAGAGAATTTGAATTAGTAGGTCTGGCAGAGGGAGGAAGGAAGGAATCAGGAATGTGCAACTCTAACAGGTTCCAGGTGATGCTGATGCTGCTGGTATGATGACCGTACTTCCTGAGCCACTGGACTAGAGGAAACCATAACGACCTTCTCAAAATAGGTGTAGATCATTAGTCCCACCACCAGAGCACCAGGAAAAATTACATTCTCTTCAGTCGGTATTAATGTAGGCACTTTCTTGGACACAGAGTTTACATTGGAGCTTCAGAGTCATTAAATCAGAGACTAGGTTTCTTGACTCTACTCAGTCGAACCCCACCTATAGGAGCAGAGACCCTTCCTTGAGAGAGTGTTACAGAGAGACAGACTTCATTTGTTTATGGAACAGTCAGAGAGTGTTAAGGTGATCGGCTGGCTCAGCAGGAGGGGAGGCTTAAAGGGAACAGGAGCAGTTTCAAGTGACTGAACGATGGAGCAGGTGAGTAAGATTGCCTTGCAATAGTGTTTTTCTCAAGAAACACAGCAAGCCAAGACGTAAGGTCCAGTTACAAATGTTAAAAGAATAATCTGAATATCATCCCAAAAATATTTATTAAAATATAGCCATAAACACAAAACAATGTTATAGCAGATGCCCTCGATGTCCTGTCCATATCCTATCAGAAGGCATCGCTCCACATACCAGCAGCTTCCTACTGTGTATGTCTGTGACTGCTGGAGGAGTTTCTGTGAACATAAATGCAGGGATGTGCTTGGCCCACCCACAGGGCAGATCAGAAATGTATGGAGTGATTAGCCCTGGGAGCATCCCCAGCCAATGTGCTGGAGTTGGCGGGTTAATACCCTGGTTTATCCACCCCTCCATGGGACTTCTCTGAGGTATGTCCTTCACAGTCCCCCAGAAAGCCCCAGCAAAACTGAGTCTCAGTTGTCCGCATCAGCAACTCACTTATGGAAGCAACACATATTGGCTGCTTTCCCTTCCCTGTCTCATTTGCCCACTTGTATCTCTGGAGATCATCAATGACCTCCAAGTAAACTACCTGACTCAAATCCTTGTTTCAAGGTCTGCATCTGGGGTAATGCAGCTGTTCATTGAAGCATGGTTTAAAATAGTAAGAAATATAAGAGATTGTCTATCATAGGAGATCTATAAGATGAAATGCGACACAATCTTTGATGGTAGAGAAATTTGCAGAATAATAAGAATGACATCATATCAATTGTATAAAATACACATATGTACAATAGCATACATTTTCTTAGTGCATATATATTATATAAAAGCCTAGAAATGACCTAAAAAGACTCAAACTGATTATTATGACTCTCCTTGCGCAGAAAGTTGATTGTTAAAGAGTACTTGTCCCTTATCCATAAGGTTTCCACTTTTATATGGTGATTATATTCATGTATTATTCTATAATAATTACTAAAACAATTAGAAATATGCATAATTACTAATATTAATATGAGTAAAATCATCTATGAATACTCTGGAGAAAAACATTTTTTAAAGTCTAAGATTTCAACAATAGAAGATGAAGCAAATGAATTATGCTATAGTCAGAGAATAAGAAACTATGCAATTAATACAAACTAAACAGTAGCCATCAATCAACTAGTGCTGATATGGGGACCAGCAGATGGCAGGGCTTGGATGTAGAACAGAGGACAAGAGAGACACAGCCCCTGCCCACTTGGAGTTTATAGTGTACTAGAGAAGGAAGATACTGAAGAAGGATCATGTACAGTGAAAGTTACATATGAGTTAAAATGCAGATATGGGTGATAGATTAGTGGAAAAAATAGGCTACTGAACTGAACATACAATAGCATCCCTTTTTATGAAAATAAATGCTCACATAGAGTTACGCATTGTAAACAAGATGAGAGGTTACATAATGAAATGGTAACAGCAATGATCTCTTTGTAGTGAAATGAATTCAAAAATATCTTGGCTAAACATCTCTAAGAAACTAGGGTTGTTGTTTATCTTCCTACTTTTAATGTCATTGCTTTTCTGACGAGTATTGACCCCTGCATAGCTTTTTTAAAGTTTTTTTTAACAATAGCTTCTACTTTAAACTGCTTATAGTTCAGCAAATGTGACTACCCTGAACCCTAGATTCTATAGATTAATATTGCAGCCATGCAGGCATCATTTATACATCCACTTGACATTCACTGAGCTCCTGCTAGAGTTCGGGCTCTGTGCCATGTACTGTGGATTCAGCTGTGAGCAGAGAGGAACGTGGCTTCTAGCCTCAGAGAGCTTACTGTCCAGGAAAGAAGACAGGTTCCGCAAAGCACTGGACAAACTGTTACACTGACCTCAATACAGAATTCCTGATTCGTTACTCTGAAATTACAGCTTCCCACCAACATTGACTAAAGATTCCTGGGACACAAAATCTTGACTTTCTAAAGGTTTTGATAATCTGTCTCGATTTTTCCAATTTTCTTCTTGGTCATCACCTTCCCAAAGTGACTCACTAAAAAATCATAAGGAAGATTTTTCAGACTCATTGTTCTGAAATATGACAATGAGAGTCATTAAAATTATGATAAAATACGATAAAGAATTCTACAAGGCAAGACAGTCCATTAAACTACACATACTGTAGACAAAATTCAGCATCGCCCTGTGATTTCCCAATGCTTCTATCTGTGGTCTGTTAATGGTACAATCATCAGAGAATCATTTATAATATAATAATTCAAATACCATCAGGCTTTTATGCAATCTATGGAAAGGTGTCTTGTGGTTTTCTTTGTCTTTCTTTTCTTCATTTCTCTGTTTCAGAGAGAGAGAGAGCGCGCACACAATTTTCTTTGGATTGCATTCCTCCTTGCATAAAATGGCATGCCGTGAAAATATGTTTTCTTCCTGTTGTCCTGTCTGGCCAAAAGATGCTTTAAAAGGATTTGCTTAAATTGGGCCTTCAGAGCAGTAGAATACATCTTGCCAGAGACCTTATCTGTCTCCACATTGCCTCTGGAGTGATCTCTCTAAAATGCAAACCTTACTGTTTCTCTTCCCTGCAGAAACCACTGAAAAAGACCCCTTCCGCATACCAGAGGAAACGATTAAAATATTTATAGGCTGATTTTTTTTCCACTGAAACTGAAAGTCATTTTACTGAACTGTATTTCTTCCAAAATGGATTGCCTACTTTACTGAGTAAAAGAATGTCATTGAAAAAAATGGAAACTGTAGTTTAGACATAAAATATTAACACCTAGACATTTTTTAAAAGCAGCAACAAGAAGGTAACTTTCTAATCTTTCCACCTGAAGCAAGACTGTGGGCTTGGGGAGGGTCATATAGGACCCATGGTTTGTGGATGCTTCATTACAGGCTTCTAAGATAGAAGTACAAATTCTTCGACATGATACACAAGGCCCTGCACATCTGGTCCTTGCCTCTTTGGCGTCATCTCCAGACAAAAGCCCCTTCATAGGTCACCCACCTACAGTTCTGCACTCCTCAGGTTTCTCTAGACACACTGTGCTCGTTCATGCCCGTTGCCTTTCTACTTGTTCTTTCTTCTGTCTGGAGCGCCCTTCTCCTACCCTTCTCTGCCTGGAAACAAGTGCACTCATTCTTCAAGACTTAGCACAGCTACCATTATTTCTACATTCTTCTCTGACCTCTCCCAAGCTATGTCTCCTCATAGCTCTATGTCATTGCTGCAATTATCATGACACAGCTAACAATCACGTATTTGTCTGCTCCACAAATATGTGAGCAGGAATTCAGAGAGCAGGAATTAGTTCCAGGTGCGGGACTTAGCACTTAATAAGTGTTAGATAAGTGCTCAATAAGTGAATGATTGTACAAATGAAAAAACAAGTGAATATCAATGTGGCAAGAAAGTATTCAAAATCCCATTGATCTCAGAATGGCTAAGACTAGGTTTTCCTTATTTGAAGAAATGGCTTTATTATTAAGTATTCTGGGCTCCTGGAACCATACTGGCAACGAAATGAGAAGAATTGCCCTTGAAGTCAGTATCTCTTTGGAGATCCACAGAGTAGCCTTCAAGCTGTAATATTTATTAGAAAGTGGCCAAGATTCGGGGGCAGGGCAGATAGATAAATAGGAGAGAGTTAAGGGACCCACCTTCACCAGTAACTGTGCAACTAGTCTAACCTCACATGGATTTACCAAGCCTTCTCTGACGGTCACCTGTAGCCAAACTTGACATCCAGGAATTGGGCTCAGAGAGAGTTTTCCTCAACTTGAAAGAGAGATGACAGGCTCTATGACTTTAGGCAAAAGATTCAATCAACTTATAAATGATGCCAGGGGATCTTTTTGTTGTATATTTTATTCACTATTTTAAAATTTACTTACAGTAAAATTCCTTTTTTTTTTTTTTTTTTTACAGAGTCTCACTCTGTCGCCAAGGCTGGAGTGCAATGGCACAGTCACGGCTCACTGCAGCCTCCACCTCCCGGGTTCAAGCGATTCTCCTGCCTCAGCCTCCTGAGTAGCTGGGATTACAGGTGCGCACCACCTTGCATGGCTAATTTTTGTATTTTTAGTAGAGATGGGGTTTCACCATTTTGGTCAGACTGGTCTAGAGCTCCTGACCTCGTGATCTGCCCACCTCAGCCTCCCAAAGTGCAGGAATTACTGGCGTGAGACACCGTGCCTGGCTGTAAAATTCCTTCTTTTTGGTGAACAGTTTCATGAGTTTCAACAAATTCACAGCCATGTAACTACAGCCAGTATCCCAATATGTGGAGCATTTCTATCACCTTCCCACCAGAATTTCCTTACACTGACTCTTTGTAGTCAATGCCTACCCTCAACCTTAGCCCCTGGACACCACTAATCAGTTTTCTATCCCTTTTTTGCCTTTTCCAGAGTGCACATAAGTGGAATCATGTGGTTTTGTGTCTGGCTGCTTTCACTCAGCACTAATGCAATTGAGATTCAGCCCTGTTGCTGCATGTTTCTGTAGTTTGTTCCATTTTATTGCTATTACATTGCATGGCTGCACCCGTTTGTTTATCTATCCAACCCATTAAAGGACATTTGGAGTGTCTTCAGTTCCTAGTGATTGAATAGAGCTTCTATCAATATTCACACATGGTTTTTGTGTGAACATAAATTGCATTTCTTTTGGGCGAATACTCAGGAGTGGGATTGCTGCATCGTAAAGTAAATGTATGTTTAATTTGATAAGAAACTTCCAGTTTTCTGAAGTGCTTGTGTCATTTTTTGTTCCCATACAATTGTTTCAGATCCTCGTTAGCACTTGGCATTGTCAGGAATTTTGTTATTTTTGCCATTCTAATCGGAATTTTTTAGATGAGATACTTGGAAATAGAAGGTGAGATCTTAAACAGATAATAATTATTTATAATATTATAAAATAAGTTGGTATTAATGATATGCTAAAAATTGAGAGGTTTTTTAACCAAATATATTAAATATTTAATCAACCTAAGGAAAAGTATGAGGGAATATACACAGAATCTTGGGTTTGAGAAGACAGAGTATATGACTATTAGCAAAATAGGTTTGTGCTGAGTGAGGGATGCCTCAACATTGTATGTGAGAAACAGCAGTCATTGAGCTGATAGGACCACAGGCTGGCCTGGCCCACAGATCTCCGGAAATAAAAGTCTAATTATAGATCATAAATCAGAGGGGTTCTTTGTTTCTTAAAAATATATCTGAGATAAGGCAAGATCTGGGAAATAAATTACAATTATTGACTTTTTCAAAAGGCCAAAGTGGTGACATGGTAAAGTAGGGGGAATATAAAAGTCCACTGGATGAGCAGCCCTATCTGTAAATATTGGGCAGGTGACCCAAAGCCAGGATCTTCAGGTGGAAATGAGGAGAATTTGTGAGCAAGCCCTAAGATGCCACCCAACTGGGCACCACTATATAAGGATGAATGCATAACCAATAATCAATAGATAATATATCTGGTTTGGAGTGTGAAATTTTAAAATTTCCCCTTTCTAAAATAGTATCACATTTGCCAGCACATGTGTCCAGCCCAAAATTCATCTCAGAATTCCTGTCCTCCCCAATCTATAGTGTTCCCAGTATCTTTCTCCTCCAAACTGTCAGGTAGACAAGGACAGAAGAGTCCCTACACTGTGGAACAGAAAGTGTTCCTCCTCACCAAGCAAGGACATGAAAGGGCAATAGCAATTTCTTCACTGTCCACTCAAAGGAAGACAAGTACTAAAGCAGAAATCAGCATTTTGTAAAGACACTGGTTTATGCTTCCTGCTGAAAGCTAGGTCACAATAGAGTCCATTTAAGCTAACATTGAAGAGTATGAAGTCGGAAATCAGACTGCTTGGGCTCAAATCCTTCTCCCTTACTTGCTAAGTGTGTGACACTACTGGGCAAGTTATGAAGAGCTGTGCTGCAGGTTCCTCTTAAGTAAAATTAAGTTAGTAATGGTGGTACATTATAGGTTAATGGTGAGGATCAAATGAATTTATACAAACAAAGAGACTAGAGTAGTGCCTGGCACAGAATAAGTGTCTCATGTTAGCTGTTATGCTTACATTTGTCATTATCGTCGTAGTAAACAGCATCCTATAGCAAGTAAAGGAAGCATTCCAGGGGCTCTCAGTCTCCTTTCATGCTAAAATCACATGACTCACTTTTTCTTTCACAAGCCCAAGGTACTATTTATTTAGCTTAATCTATAAATTAGGTCATGGACACTGGAGGTGGTTATGGGTAGCAAGTAGGCAATGTTGTACCTGCAGAAGACACCACTGTCTCTAGTTTGTAGGTCAAAGGTGAAGAGCGATTTCACAATGAAGATCTTTGCTCCAGTCTATATAGCTTTGCTTCCTTACAGTATGATTATGCTCTCATTTATTTCACAGTGATCCTGTAACCTGTCCATATTTCTTCCAAAAGAACTGATCTGAAAAGTACACCAAACTCCTAAGTGAAAGGTGATATGGGATATCAAATGATAGTGTCTATTTGTTCATCATGTTTGATCCAAAGGAGGTTGTAAACTGTATTTCCAGCATTTATAAGCAGATAATGATGTCCTCTAATAAAGATTTTTTGATGGGGAAAACATATATTCCAGTTCCTCTTCCTATAGAAAGGAAGAAATACTGTCTGCTTTAAAAAATACTTCATATGCTAATTTTTTCATTCTATCCATTCCTTAATAAGGAAATATCTAGCATGACTTAATCCAGCAAATCACAAACTGATATTTGTCATATCTCATTGGCTTACATGCAGATAAAAGTACTATGCTCTCAGAGGAGGTATTGAAATTGGATGGAGAATGTTCTTGTTTAAAAGATAAATGTCTAGCATAATGCAAAGAAAATATCAATGTCAGAAGCTAAATGCTTGCATTGTGAACGCCCTTAAAAAACATACAAAATAAAATGAAAAAGGACAATCTTTATAATCCAATGCTCCTAAAGGATATAAAGATAAATGACTTTTTGAGGTAGAATGTTCCAGATATGTCAGGTGTTGAAAGTCAAAGTATAATCCCCGACTGTGAGGACAGACAGAAGGTGAAGATCGAAACAGCTGAGCAAGTTGGCAGAAAAGGAAGTGAGTATGAAAGCTCAGGTACAGAAAAATACGAGTGCTCACTTTTATACAATGAAATAGCAACTAGGTCAATGGAAAAACGTGGAAAATTACAAGAGATGTTATCTATTTCTGTGGAAAATTGAAGGCAATTTGACCACTTTTTCATTATTGTAAGTGTTTCACAACTAGGTATTACCTTCCTAAGTGACTGTTGAGTATATATATTTTCCTTCAACCATTTATATATAAATGGGGGAAATGAAAGGATATCATACATAGGAAGGAAGAGAATGAGGAATTGGGAGGTGACAAGAGAAGAAACAAGTTGAGCAGGAGTAGGAAGCAAGTACTGAAAATAATTGAAAAGAACTGAAAAGCACAAGAGCAAATCATTAGTTTACACACGTTGACTTTCCCCCAGATTCTTGGCTCTGTAGGTCCTAAGGAAGATCCTTTTGTTTTCCTGGAGAGGATGATATGAGGGTGAAGCTCAAGAGGAACTGATTTCTGTACAAAAAACGGCTTGAGGTTCCACTGAAGGAAACAGACACAGGAGTCTGGGAGGGAAAAAGCAGAGCCGGAGAGGAGGAGGAGTGGGAAGGGAAGTGGAACCAGGCAGTGGAAAAGGAGTGGTTTGGAGTCTGGATGAACATGGAAGATGACACAGACTGAGATATGGACAGGAGAATTTCAGCAAATTCTCACTCTGCGTTCTAGGATGTAACTCTTTTTTGCACTACCTCTACGAGAGTCTGTCAACAAAGTCCTACTTTCTTCTAAAATTTTTGCCATCACAGTGGTGTTTCTTTTGGATATGTGAGTGAGTTGAAATGAGCTCTGGGTGAGGGCTGGATGCCCAGAATTTATATGGCATGAGAGTCAGAGGGAAAGAGGAGAGAAGTGATGAAATCAAAACAAGGGTAGACTAAATATACCAACATTTGATAATTTTAGCACATTTCTTTCACATTTCTTCTCCATACTTTAGTACACTTGCTCATCTAGAGAAAATGTTTGTCTACATTTTAAGGCATTGTTTTAAAAAAACAAGTCTTTTGAGAGCTTCAACTAATGAATCTCATACAGACCAGATAAGCTGTTACTTTGTTCTCAAAGATCAGGCAGCCAAAAACCAAAATGGTCTGAAAAAAACATGAAGGTACCCGCATGATATTTAAGATTTAAGATTAAAAATGCAAAGAAACCTCAGAGAATATAAAAATATCAAGACTTAGATGTCAGTGCACTCAATACGTAAATAGGTAAACACTGCAGCTTAGAGAAGGAAAAACTATAAGAAGATTCAAATCAGTATAATTTAGAGATTAACTATTAAAAAACGTGTCCCAATGATTCTGGCTGGGTTTATCACAATGGGATATGATTCAAGCAATATCTAGATTTGAACAGAAAATGAAGCCACGGAAAAATAATAGTAGATACAAGTCATCCAATCTAACCTTCTGACAAATAGTATAGGTCTGGGTTATTTGGGGATGGATGTTCACACAGTGAAGCCTAAAATTTTTTAAATAAAATTTTTACAATTGCTTGTTTCATGTATTAATCATCCTTTTTAATTACAGGCCACTCTGCTAGGCTTTGGGATTTATGGCAAGCCTGCCACATAGGAACATTTCAGCAAATGGAAATGACGATTTTCATCTTTCTCCCAGCCATCTCCTCCACAAACGAGGTCTTTCCCAGTCCTTCTAGATTGGAATGATTATTCTTTCTTCTTCCTCACGCCTTTACTCAGCACATACTTCTTGCCTTATATTATTTTTCATTTATAAGTACTGCCCACTATTTCCAAATGCTTTACGATAAAGTATCCTTTGATTCATCTTCTCCTTTGGCACCTGTAAGTGCTAGCACAGCACCTCACATAAATGTTTTTGGAATGAAATAAGAACCCAGATGGGATATAAGATTGGTCACCAGATGCCCCACAAGGAAATGAATTCAACATCAATTTCTCAATACAAATAAATTCAGGCCCCAATCCATACTGAATATTTATCTTTTTATAATAATGATTGTATTAAAACATTATTGACTCAAACCTTCAGGTCTCTTCTCTTCCATAAGGATTTTTGTTTTCTAAAAATTGGCTGAGAATTGATTCTGAATAAGAACTTCTAAGTTAACATAGGAAACAATCCCAAAGCTTGAAATTGATGTATAATAGCCAAAGAGTAGCAACATATTTTAGAAGCTTGATCATCTCAAAATCCATGATATTTCTTTTTTGTTGGTACAATTCTTTCCGGTAATGAGTCTAAGCTCTTGTAAAGTAGTAAGTGAGCTGACTTGTGGTCTCTCTAAAACCACTAAAAAGGGGACATCCTTTCTATTCCTAAGGGTACATTTCTATAAGGAGCAAACCAACAGCATCTTATTTGGGAAAACTCTCAGGCAAAATACACTGCATGAGAGATAGACAGATGGCTTAAAACTCCATCAAGTGGAGTATATACCCAAAGGATTATAAATCATTCTACTATAAAGACACATACACACATATGTTTATTGCAGCACTGTCCACAATAGCAAAGGCTTGGAACCAACCAAAATGCCCATCAATGATAGACTGGGTAAAGAAAATGTGGCACATATACCCCATGGAATACTATGCAGCCATAAAAATGGATGAGTTCATGTCCTTTGGAGGGACATGGATGAAGCTGGAAACCATCATTCTCAGCAAACTAACACAGGAACAGAAAACCAAACACTGCATGTTCTCACTCATAAGTGGGAGTTGAACAATGAGAATATATGGACACAAGGAGGGGAACATCACACACTGGGGCCTGTCGGCTGGTGGGGGGTTAGGGGAAGGATAGCATTAGAAGAAATACCTAATGTAGATGACAGGTTGATGGGTGCAGGAAACCACCACGGCATGTATATATCTATGTAACAAACCTGCACATTCTGCACACGTATCTCAGAAATTAAAGTAGAAAAAAAAACTCCATCAAGTGTGTGCTGGTGAAAAGAAAAAATTTTAAAGCATGAACTGGTTTTATTTTTATAATGTGTTTTACTGTTGTGATATTACTGTTTGCCATTATTAATAATGTCATCCATTTTATTTCCATTTATCTTTATTCTCATGATTTTTAAGTATATTCTCTAATTTCTTTATCTTACAAAACATCAAGTTAATATCCTGAAGAAAAGTTATTTAGATGGGAATTCAGCTTACACTTGACGGAAGGTTGAACACCAGGTTCTGCTGAGGTTCTGATCATAGGATCTCTACAGACTAAGCAGGCTTCTTACCCAGGCATTTTCAGATGTATTTGCCCAGTGGTTTTCTTAACTATCGTACCATACCAATTTCTGACAGCTGAGGCTTAGGCAAGGTAACGAAACTAACGTGCATTCAGACAGAAAACCCCATGAGGTTGAGACCATGCTGATTTTTTTTATTACCGTATTTACAGGTCTTGGCTCCTGAGGGCATTCAAAATACTTTCAGAATAAATTACCAAGCTTAATGCTACTTAAATTCTAGGTATTATTACATAAGAGTACATCCGCTACTTTATGTATTATAGTTCACATGCTATAATTGAAGTGGGCTCTACGTTTGCATCATGGCAGAGTATAAGACAGTAGCCACTGGCCACTGTACAAGGAGGTCCCAGGCTTCACTTGAAATGTGGCTAGTGAGACTAAATAAATGAATTTTTAATTTTTACTAATTTATTTAACTTAAATTTTAAAACTGATGTTTGCTTTACTTACTGGAACACTTTTTAATAAGGTTGAAACAACTCAGGTATGTTAATCAATGTTTATAACTACATTTTATAAAATCTGAATGCAGATCAAGTATTTTCAAGAAAAATTGAGCATCTGAATTGAGGTGTGCTGTCAGTGTTAAACACACACCAGATTTCAAAGACTTGTTACAGAAAAAAAAGTAAACTATCTCATTAATAATTCTTTATACTGATTACATGTAGACATAATTGTAGTGGGCTGATAGCCTCCAGAAAGATATGTCCGTGTCCTAATCCCTAGAACTTATGAGTACTACCTTATATGGTAAACAAGTGAATATTAACTTATGTGGTTAAAAAAAATGTGATAGAGAACCTTGAGAGAAGGAGCTTACCCTTGATTATCTAGGTGGCCTTAAATCCAATGACAAGTTTTCTGTTAAGAGTAAGGCTAGCCGGTCATGGTGGCTCATGTGTCTAATCCCAGCACTTTGAGAAACCAAGGTAAGTGGATAGCTTGAGCTCAGGAGTTCGAGAACAGCCTGGGCAACATGGCAAAACCCCATCTCTACAAAAAATGCAAACACCAGCCAGGTGTGATGGCATGTGCTTCTAGTCTCAGCTACTCAGGAGGCTGTGGAGAAAATCACCTGAGCCTGCGGAGTCTGAGCCTGCAGTGAGACATGATTGTGTCACTGCATTCCTGCCTGGGCAACAGAGTGAAACCCTATCTCAAAAAAATTAAAAAATAAATAAAAAAAAAGAGTGAGTCTGAGGGAGATTTGACCGACAGAAGATGAACAGGTAACATGGCAATGGAGGCCAAGATTGGAGTGATACGGCAGCCACAAGTCAATCCACAAGTCAGCATCCACAAGAATCTGGAAGAAGCAAAGAAGGGATTTTTCTCTAGAGCCTCCCATGGGAGCGTAGCCCTGCTGACACCTTGATTTCATGTCTGGGACTTCTGTTCTCCAGAACCATGAGAGAAAAAATTTCTATTGCTTTAAGCCACCCAGTTTGTGGTAACTTGTTATAGCAGTCATAGAAGACCAATGAAGTATTTCGGGTTAAAAATAATCTTTAAATTATTTTCATTTTTTTGTTCAACTTCTTTATATGTGGCTAGCTAGAAAATTTTAAATTATAGATGCAGCTATATATACATATATACATACATATATATATATATACATACATATATATACACACACATATATATATATATACTTTTTTTTTTTTTTTTTTGAGACAGAGTCTCACTCTGTCACCCAGGCTGGAGTGCAGTGGCATGATGTTGGCTCATTGCAACCTCCGCCTTTCAGGCTCAAGTGATTCTCCTGCCTCAGCCTCCTGGGTGGCTGGGATTACAGGCATGTGCCACCATGCCTGGCTAATTTTTGTATTTTTTGTAGAGACGGGGTTTCACCATGTTGGCCAGGCTGGTCTTGAACTCCTGGCCTCAGGTGGTCCACCCCCCTCAGCCTCCCTAAGTCCATCATATTTCTATTGAACTATACTGCTGTAGAATAAACTATCCCAGAGTGTCTATCTTTCCAAATATTTTTCTTGGGATTTCCATCTCTTAGGTTACATATGTAAGAAGCCAAAAACCCTCTTCAGTTCACAAAGCTATGAAATGTTAGCATGCTATCATCATTCCTGGAACATGGAATCCTCAATTCATGTTTAGGAATTAATTTATTAAGTGTTAACTTGTAGGTTTCTTTATTCATTCAAAAACATTAAGCTGAGAACCCTAGTTAATATATTAGGTGAGAGAATTGACATTTTCAAAGTTTCCAAGAAGATGGAAGGAAGATTGAAATCTAACATGATAGAAAATAACAGAGACAAATTTAAAGTCCACACTTAGGATCAAATAGCAAGCCGTGAAAACAGAGACAAGGAGATGTGGCTTCACAGTGGCATGTGTGAAACAGACCTGGGGGTTTTCACTGATGGCAGATTCAATCCAAGTTGGCAGGCTGATACAGCTGCCTATTGTGACCTTGAGTTGTTCAAATAAATATCGGGGTTCCACAAATGCCAGTCATGTCTTAGGCCACAGCTGAGCCATTTCCTATGACAAACAATTAGCCTGGAAAAGGGACAGTCCAGGAATAACATAGGAACTGCCTTTACAACTAAATGGCTCTTCACTGAGAGATGGCTGGCTCTGCAACCAGCCACAAAAATGGAAACAATCCACATCTTCCCTAGCCCCAGTGTCCTCAGGATTCTGCTAAATATTGGGAGAAAAGTCTAATTTCAACTCTCCAGTATTGAAATAGTCTACCTCAAAAGGCAGTAAACCTCTCATGTCTTAGAGAAGACTCTCAGAAAAGGGCCCACCATGAAGTCCCACGTAAATCTCATATTCAGTTGCAATTCCCAGTGTTGCAGGTGGGGCCTGGTGGGAGGTGACTGGATCATGCAGGTTGTTTGTCGTGGTTTAATACCATCCCTGCTTGGTACCATCATCATGATAGTCAGTTTTGGATTGTTTAAAAGTATGTGCCACCTCCCCGCCTCTCTCTTTCTCCTACTCCAGCCATGTGAAATGCCTGCTTCCCCTTTGCCTTCTGCCATGATTGGAAGCTTCCTGGGGCCTCCCCAGAAGCAGAAACCACTGTGCTTCCTATATAGCCTGCAGAACCCTGAACCAATTAAACCTCTTTCCTATATAAATTATCTAGGCTCAGGTATTTCTTTATGGCAATGCAAGAATGAATTAATACAACCTCCCGACGTAACTGTGCACTCTTTTTCAGAAACAAGGTACATAGAAGTGAACATACAGGACAGT
Organism: Pongo pygmaeus; assembly: GCF_028885625.2. Taxonomy (NCBI): domain Eukaryota; kingdom Metazoa; phylum Chordata; class Mammalia; order Primates; family Hominidae; genus Pongo; species Pongo pygmaeus. The sequence goes on from NC_085930.1 coordinate 85,409,068, forward strand.
ATTTAGGAGCACAGACTGCAGGCTGAGACTGCCTGGGTTTGAATCCTAGCTCTGTCCTTTACTAGCTGTGAGACATTGGGAAATTTACTTTGAGTTACTATCTCCTCATCTGAAAAACTGGGATAATAAAAGTTCCTACCTCCTCAGGTCATTGTCAGGGTTAAATAATATACACAGATATATATATGTGGGTGTGGGTGTGCAGTGCTTAGGGTAGGGCACGGTACATAATAAAGGCTCCATAAGTTTTGGGTATTATTATTACATCAGAAGAAAAGGACATTTAAATCTGAAAAGTGTCTCTTTAAAATTCTTCTGTGTTTGAAAATCATAGTAACTTGCCATTTGGATTTCTTTAGGTGATTGGAAGAAAATGGACCCTCTCAGTGGGGATGGGATTTCTCCATTGGCCATAATATCAGCCTTAGCAGCAAAAGATCTCTCATTCCCCCGCTGCTGGACCAGTCGCCTCATCTTCACAAGGATTTGTCTGTGGGCCAACCCCTGCCCTCACTCCCATGACCAAAGGGTCATTCAGTTCAGGGGACCAGGGCCCCTGAAGCAAGGGAGGAATTTCATTTTTAGCAAAGAGCTGAAGGCTGTGGAGGAATTATGTAAATACTTACATTAGATTTGATAGGAAATAAAAGGAATGGTCTCTATCTCATGTGGTCCTGACATTTTTCTTTTATTTATTCATTCATTTAGTCAGCAAATATTTATTAAGAGCCTTCTTTTTGCCCTCTGACATATCAGGGATCAAAACTGATGACAATCCCTGCCTTCGTGGAACTTACATTCTTGTGGAGGGAGACAAGAAGTTTGATAAGTAAGTGAGTTATCGTAAGGTAAAAGGCAGCAAATGCTACTGCAAAAATAGACCAGAGAATGGAGATGTGCAGTTCTGAGATGAGGGTGAAATTAAAATCACCAAAGTGGTAAGGGAAGACCTCACAGAGGAGGTGATATCTGAACAGAGACTTGGAGCAGGGAGAACGTATATCACGTAGACATCTGGGGAAGAGCATTCCAAACAGAGCAAGAGTCAATGAATACAGACGTGCGCCTATCTTTGAAGGGCCAGCAAGGAGCCCAATTGGATAAAGGAGAGTGAGCAAAGAAGAGTGAAGTAGGAGAAGATGCTGTGGAGACAATGGGGGTAAAATTTGAGGGCATATTATTAGGGCCCTTTGCAAGGACTTTGACCCTTACCCTGAAATAATGAAACCACTGTGTGTGGGTTTGGAACAGATGACTGACAAGACCTGACTAACTTTTTAACCTGACCACCTGCCTGCTGTGTGAAAAATATAGATTGTAGAATATAGACTCTGGCAAAGGTGAAAGCAAGAGACCACCCTAGGCTTCCCCTATAATCCACCTAGAGGAACTTGTGGCTGGGCCCAGGGTGACAGCAATAGTGGTGGTAGGAAGTGGTTGGAGTCTGAATATATCATGAAGTTAGAGAAAGATAGCTTTTCCAATAAATTTAATGTAAAATCTGAGAAGAATGGAATGTAAAATCTGAAGGCAGTAGCTGGAAATTCCTAGGTTTTTGATGTGAGTGAGGAATAGAAAAGATGGAGTTGCTATTCACTGCAATGAAGAAAGGTACGGATGGAAGAGGTTTGGGGACTAGGGAAGATCTGTTTTATAATTAAAAACATTTTGCCCAGGCCAGAGAAAGGAGTCATCCCCAATTTCAGTATGCCCCAAAACAATATGGCAGAAAATCCAACCAGTGAATCAACAACCACTTGGCAGAGGAGGTTTTGAAGCAAATGAAGTGTTCAATGAAAGCACAGTCTTCATGGTTGCTAAGGCAACTTCCAACTTTTTATTTCCGAAATATGATTTTTAAATACCTTAACAATGTATAATAGTGTGTGTGTGTGTGTGTGTGTGTGTGTGTGCATTAAGCAGATGGTCTAGAGAGTCCTTTAAAATCTTGACAGAATAATTGCCTCAGCCTTATTCTGCCCCTAAGGGATGGGAGGTCAGAGATGAAAGCCAAGTTTCACAAAACTAAACCTGATATGTAAATGCCATCTTCATGAACCATCAACAAGAAAGCAACACTTGGTAATGACATTTGTGACACAGAAGTATTGGTAAACCAGGCTAGCCTTCCCATTTTTTCTTCTCTTATTTTGGCCTCACAATGTACTCTGCCCATCAAGGCAAATATTTTAGCTAATAAGAAAAACTGTTTATTAAATAACAGCTCTCAGGAAGCCTAACTTTCCCTAACACAATTTTTCTTCAGCTGGGGTCACTCTGCACTACAAGAATGTTTAATTAAAGGAAGGGGGAGAGGAAAAATATTGCCATACTCCTAGGGTTTGAAAATAAGTCATTTAACACCTAAAATTGCAGTGTCCCCTGCTATCACATTTTTCCCAGCTTCATTAATTTTTTTCTTCCAAAGTCAGCATCCACCCTTACAAGGTTTTGTTTCCTATCATCATCAAGGCATTTATAGGCATTCATCCATGACAAATGGATGCATTTGATCCATAACTGATTTATTACTAGAAACAGATACTGTTCTGGAAGTAAAAATAAGGAGAATAAAAAATACTTAGGATAATATAAAAATATCACCTACTTACTGAATATGCCCTATAAAAGTTTCATCTGAAGCAAACAGCAGCATTCTAGACAATGTAGTACTGAATGCTTTGACCTTTTATTCCAAGGTGGCAATTCTTCTTAAAACTGGGAATCAGTTCACAGATTAGATTCACAAATGAGAAGGTGGAGAGAGGGCAGGAGAGAGTAAGCAAGCAAGACCCTTAGGTATTTGCTATGGTGAAGAGATTTGATGGAGAAAAGGAAAGAAAGTTCCATAGCCTCAAAGGTTTGCTTCATTTTTACTTAAATGAGGAGCTGGGTCATATGACAATTCATTCAAAAGTCAGCTATATGTAAATTAAAAAAAACAAGCTTGATGTCATGTTATTTTTTTGATTCACACACTGGATTATTCCCTTCTCAAATCCACACTTTCACCTTCTTTATAGACTGAGTAAACTGATACAACATTTGGATATTTCAGTATCTAACAAATACTGAAATAAGCTAAGATATCTAAGCTTGGATGTCTAAGAATGAAAGAGTACAGTCACAAAGAAAATATCATTTTCTAACCACTAAGGTATTTTGTGGCCATATCATGAATGCTGTTCAACAAATAGCTCTTGCTATCTGCCTTCTGGGAACATGGTAGAACTGTACTTCATGGCCCCCTGCTGCTGGGTTAAGCCATATGACCAGGTCTGGCCAGTGAGTTGTGATGCAAGTTACTTCCAAGTCAAGGCATTTATTTGATGTTGAACCTACAAAACTCTACTTTTTCTGCCATGGTGAACAACACTGTTTCAAAAAGATGCTGCTCTGAATTCTGGATTGAAGACAATGTAGAGCACAGCCCCCAGCCAACCTTGGTAGACAGTGGCATGAGCAAGAAAGAAGTATGCATAGAGATATGGGGCTGATTGGTTACCATAGCATCACCTAGCATATCCTGACATACATTCACTTCCATCTTAACGCTGTCCATCACAACCAAAACTAATGATACTGGCAGAGAAAATTTCTGTTTTGTAGTCTATAACAGCATAGGATCTGGAATCAGGTTACCCTAGTTCAAATACTGGCTTTACCACTTACTAACTGTGCACTTTGAGAAAGTTATTTAACCTCTCTAAGCCTGATTTCCTTCACTGGTACAAAGCAAAAAAAAAAAAAAAAAGAGTAACTTTCTCACAGTGGTAAATATAAGGATTAATGAAATAATATAGAATGATTAGCACAGGGCCAGACACATAGTAAATACTTAATACAAATCTTAATTTAATGTATATATATAAATCTTAGACATAATTGAAGGAGAAAAGTGGTATTTTTTTCTTCCAAAGCCAGCTTCCACTCTGTCTTCTGCTACCCTCAATGCATTTACATGCATTAATTCATGATAAACCAACGCATTTTCCCTTATATTCTTCTGATTTTCTCTAATTCTGATTTTCTCACATTCTGCCTCCTGACTAAAGACAATGTTAGTTTCTTTGCCTAGAATTCTTTGCTACTCAAATTCCATCCCTTACTCTTGGCATAACCCATTCCTACTTCTTTAGGTGATATTTGAAGCACTACTTTTCACTGAAACTTTGACCCATGTCTTAGACCCTTCCCCCCACCAACAGCCCCTCCAAGAAAGGAAAGAAGGTTGGACAGATAGTATTGGAGCTACCCAGGGGCCATAGTAGAAAGACAAGAATGTCTGTCCTGTCAGGAACCCCATTTCATTTACCTAACACTGGATATAAGTTTAGAAATACCATCTGATGCTTCTGCCTCCAAATGTTCTATTATGATGACAACTTTCTTTTTTTTTTTTTCTTTTATTATTATTATTATTATTATTATTATTATTATTATTATTATTAAAGTTGTTTCTACGGGATATGGTATTATTCATCAACAGGAAACAATATAAAAATGCTAATTCAAGAAAGTTGCTTGAATTAGCATTTTTATATTGTTTCCTGTTGATGAATAATACCATATCCCGCAGAAACAACTTTACACCAGATCTTATTCACACCAGATCTTTACACCAGATCTTATTCACATAAACAAGTACATCAATAGGGTTTTCTGCTTACAACAATAATAAACTACCCTTACTGATTTTCAACAATTTAATTAAATACAATTAAATCTAGTTTGTTTTGGCAACCTATTAATGTCACAATTAAATATAAATAGACTCATGAAAAGATTATAATTAATAAATCCTTTACACTACTGTAAAATTACTCTGATGCTCTGCTTGCCAGAAATACTTCACAGCATTTTTGAAGTGTGTTAATGAGGACAGTAAAAAAGAGATAATAAAGTTTGATCAAAGTACTTGGTAAGGCTTCTATATGGTTTTTGCCCTCTTCAGTAGAGAGCTAGTGCTTTTTGGGTACAAATTCTTAGGAGACCCTGAAACACGACTTGCAAATTTAGCATCATCTTGTAATGAATGTCTTTAATCCATTGCTTTAACTATATAGGCTACTCTCTCACACTAGCTCACATTCCCTGGAGTCTTAAATCATAAGATACTGACTATTGATAACTTCTTTTTTTTTCTTCTTTTCTTTCTTGCTAGAGCTCAAAATATTAGACACCTTGTTAGTTCTGTAATTCTTAATACACAGAGATGTCATTTTGTATTCAGAGTAGAAAATACAGGGTACATAAAGCAGTATAGATGAAACATACATATGATACCTTGGGTTGGACATTTAGCTACCATTGTGTTTATTAGAATATGCCTGGATTTCTTCCTTTAGTGACTGAATCCTATGATAAAAGGGGGATGGATTATTGTAAGAACAACACAATTATTGAAAAGAAAAAAACATCCCAAGAAGTATGGATACACACTATAAGATTTCAGCTGACTAGTAGCTCTTTTAATAGAATTATAGCACGATTATAATCCAGTCTGAGGGTCACAAAACACCAATGCTAACTTTTGGATTATTTCCCTTTAATGAGTTATTGGTCAGGTATCTTCATTAATTAAACAAACTTCCCTATTAGTGACACCACACAGACACTAGACACCACTAAACTCCTTTTTTTTTTTTTTTTTTTTTTTGAGACAGGGTCTTGTTCTGTTGCCTAGGCTGGAGTGCAGTGGCGCAATCTCGGCTCACTGAAGCCTCTGCCTCCCAGGTTCAAGCGATTCTCCCATCTCAGCCTCCCGAGTAGCTGGGATTAGAGGCACATGCCACCACGTTCGGCTGATTTTTGTATTTTTAGTAGAGACGGGGTTTCACCATGTTGGCCAGGCTGGTCCCAAACTCCTGACCTCAGGTGATCCAACCTCCTCAGCCTCCCAAAGTGCTGGGATTACAGGTGTGAGCCACTGCGCCCGGCCAGACACCACTAAACTTCTTAACTAGACCACCTTCACCTGTAATTATGTACACAATGTACCTTTGGAAGGAAGGATACAATAAGCATTGACCTGTTTATATTGATTTAGAACATGTGGCCAACTATTATGTATTCCATAGTAGAGATTAACCGTAAAAATCTATATCATGTACTGTGATGAGTACATGGATTTTATTATCAGAAGACTCAGGTGTGATAATAGATGAGTAAATAAGTCCAAGTTGTAAAACTTCTATGTGCATCTTTTTATATAATAAAATATTATCAGCATACAGGTTAGTAGTAGGCAGTTTATCTCTTCCATCCTTGCTCTGACATTCACATATTTACATAAAATATAAGAAGATATCATGTCCTAAACACCTACTATATGGCAGGTGTAGAACAAACATTGTCTCTATTTCTTACAGAATACACATTATCTCTATGTCTTACTTAAGCCTGCAAGGTAGGGATTTTACAAACAGGAATCCCCACTCTACGGGTGAGGCAGGGAAAGTTACACTGACTTGCCCACCCTTAGAGCATATAAGTGTAATAATGATAGAGATGGGATGTAAACTCCCGGTTGGCCTAGTATACCAAGTTTCCCCTGTCCCTGCAGACTCCTCAGACCCGGAGTCACTGGTAGCAAAGAGGGTGAAGGCAGGTAAAAGATCTGCAAGCAAATCAACTCTTTGTCCAATTTCCAAAGATGTAAGTAGATGCTACATGGCCCATTTTGATGGGACAACTGAATTGCATAAAAGAACAGCCTATCCCAGGAACAGACAACATGTTTCATCTCAAAACAAAACAAGTAAGTCCATGTAGGGCACTTAGCCCAGTATGTGACATATAGTAGTGCTGGATGATGATTCCTCTAAGAGGAGTTATTCTGGTTGTTTCTGAATTCATTCCTGTCTCATTTAATTACTCAGTGACTGGAGAACTATATTGTGCTTGGAAGGATTCAGAGGTTGAATCTGGGTTCAAACACAAAGCATATAGTAATTGATCAGCAATGTCTGCTAGAGCAAAATCATAGAAGAATGGGCTGTGTGTCAGGAATTTGACATCAATGGCCAGGGGGCTATTTTTGGAACAGAGGGGTGTTGTTTTTGTTGTTGTTGTTGTTTGTTTTTGATGATGAGAAGAATTGGAAAGGGAAATTTCAGGTCTGATTATATAGGCAATTTCTACCTAACATGTTATTGGGCTATGGGTCTAGCAAGTTTTATTTGAAAGACAGAAAATTCTATATTTTAGCAAAAAGACACTGCTGCAAATGATCAAATAACTTACCAGAAAGGTCAACCCATTATACAATATTCTAGATAATTTATAAAGTCTCAACATGATAAATGCCAAACAATCTTATGAAAAAGTTAAATTGCAGTTGGAGAGCATTCTTTTCCAGTGTGAATGATTTATAACTTCATTTTAAGTAAACCAAAAAATCTACACTAAGAGCAAGTCTAATAAATGTAGATTTATCCTATGCTGCTGCTTCCCTGAGTGGGGAACAAAAGGGTCTATGGAGTCTAAAAGAGTTTATTGGGAAACAATAACTCTGTAAAAAATGCTTGAAAATTAGGCACTGTTAATCCAGAAAGGAAAAAAACCATGCTTTCAGTCAGGCCTGTTTGCATAGGGAAATTAAGAATCAAGCATTATTCAGCTGCAGTACTAAAAACTATTACATGATATAGAACAAGCTAACTTCCCAAGAAACAGATGCCTGGCTAATGTAGACCAATGCTCCTCAACATAGAAATGTGTTTTTTAATTTCAATTGACCAAGAGTAGATTGCTGATATTCCTAAAAGTAGTACTTGTTTGTAATGGAAACCTGACTGAGAGTTGTTACACAACCTAAGTTTTCCTATTATGTTTATAGTTATTATGCACATTTTGCAATGTTTTGTACAAATGGGAATAACAGTACCATCTATGTAGGGTTTTGGTTCAGACCAAATGTCATATCATAAGAAACATCCCATGTTGGGGCTTGTATACAGCAAGCACTCAGTAAACCAAGCCATTATTCAGAAGCTGGCAAAACTCCCAACTTGCCCTCCCAAGCTAGGTGACCTTAAACAAATCCATTAACATATTCTTTTACATTTTTGTTATTAGAAAAATGGGAAGATGTTCTACCTCATGAGGGTATTGTGAGGATTAACTGAAATATCAAATACTTAAGATCGTTCCTTCATTTAGCAAGTATTTATTTGGCCCTCACTGTGTGCCACACTGTTTCAGGCATTGTCAAACTGCTGGGTTCCTTACCCTCACATAGCTTGTGATGTGGTAGGGAAATGAGAGTTAAACCAGGGACTATAGTAAAGTTTCATTTCTATTACTACTAGGTAACTGTAGTCCTCCGCCCCTAGGAGGTGCAATAAACCATTTGTTGGAAATAAATATTAAGTTTGTTTTAAGTTAAAAATAATTACTAACTTAGGTTTGAGTTAGAGTTATGCAGCTTCCTCTAATATAATAACCAGATGTTTGAAATCAACAGTTATGACACATCTTGTCTTTCATTGCACAAAGATAACAATAATTCAAAGGTGTGAAAGGCCCCACAGGGCTCAGAGAGTCTGGCTAGAATATGGTTGCCACGTCTTTGATAATTGGCTGACCTGTGTTCCATAGAGACTCTCATTGTGACTCTGGGGCTCTTTCCATCCATCTCCATCTGTGATCATCAGTGTACATGGACAAGGCAGCCTTGAGATTGTAAAACTCAGTAATTAAGAAATAAAATCTTGTTTTCCCTTTAATTGGAATGATACAAAATTTTCTCTAACTAGTGCAGTGCCTCTAGCCATCAAGGTCTGCTGCCCCATCCTTTTACACTTAGCTGTCTCTAAGTCTTTACTAGTTCTGTTCCTTTGTGTTGAATAAACCACCCTTCTGTTCCTTCTAGCTGACTTCCTACCCAACCTTCAAAGTCCAACACAAAATCACCTCCTTCACGAGGGCTTCCCAAATCTTCTCTGCTCAGAATCAATTGCTTCCTGCTTTATGATTACATAGTACCCTATTCAGTTACGACCCATAACACAAGCAGCTTTGCATCCTAGACACAGAGTTAGAGAAGAATCAGGTGAGGACTCAAAACTTTCTGGAGGTAATACAAAGTAAGTTTTTCAACTCTCAGAAGTTGACAGAACTGTCTAAAGCTGCACTATCTTAAACAGTAGCTATTGGGCCCGTGTGGCTCTTTAAATTTAAATTTGATTTAATTAAAGTTAGGTCATTTTCTTCTTTTTTAAGGAAAAAACTTTATGGCACACATTTTTTGGATAGAAGAGATACTCTGAAAATGGTTAGCAAATTAACCCACATAAGGGATGGTCAATGACTCTCAACTTGCATGCCAGTGTCAATCAGTTGACAGGGAGTGCCTGGAGAAAGATTGAAAAAGATTCTAAAATCACATCTAGGCTCTGTGGGAGCAACTGCTGTGATTGATTAACCTAAGCTGGTGATAGATAGGAGTCTGGAGATTGGCAACATGCACGCCATAAATTTGCTCTTACTTCTAAACAATCCTGCAAGCAGCTGTCAAAAGTGTTGCCCTACAAATGTTCACCCAGTGACCTAGATTCTCAAGCACCTGTCCAGTAGGTGGCATCTTGCATGTTCATCAGATAAAGAGATGTAAAAAGCTATGAAACCAATTCATTTTAATAAGACCCCCATCCGGGAAGCTTCCAAGTGACATGGACTCATGTCTTATATCTTATCATATTATTTCAGAATAGGGGATTTTTTATTTATTTATACTTTTTGCTATGCCACATATTTTTAGTCACAATTTTTATAAAGGTCTGACCTCTAGTTACCATTTCTCTATAGAACAGTGGTGTCAAACTTTCCTTGACCACAGCACACTCAGTAGGTGAAATATCCAATTCCTGTCTTCACTTTCCAGTGGAAAAGTGCTTAAGTAATAAATACTTGGAAGGAAATTTGTATGAATCACAAATTATTTTTCATACAATAAGAAAAACCTATTAACATGTTCTTATATATAAAATGATGCCCTATGAACCAAAAAATAAAAGATAAATATTATGGGTCACGAGAATATGTTGCAGAGGTTTGCAGGCAGTGAATGTCACCAACAATGTCACCATACATCACCATACAAGCAAATTTTAAGATAATTACAAATACAGTCATGTATCACTTAACAACAGGATATGTTCTGAGAAATACATCATTAGGCGATTTTGTCATGTGTGAACATCAGAGTGTACTTACACAGACCTAAATGAGATAGACTATTACCCAACTAAGCTATATGATATAGATTATTGCTCCTAAGCTACAAGCTGTATAGCACATTATGCTACTGAATGTTGTAGGAAATTGTAGCACAATGATAAGTATTCGTGTATTTAAACCTAACTCTAGAACCTAGGTGATGAAATAATCTATACAACAAACCCCCATGACACGAGTTTACCTATATAACAAACCTGCATATGTACCTCTGAACCTAAAGCAAAAGTTTAAAAAGCCTAACTAAACCTAGAAAAGGTATGGTAAAAATACGGTATTATAATCTTATGGGACCACTGTGGTATAAGCCATTCATCGTTATGCAGCACATGACTATACATGTTTTAGCAATAGGAATATAGATAAAATATTTTCTGAACCACAATTAAGCAATGTCTTAAAGTCTAGTCTTCAGCAAATTTAAAATCCAAAATATGTAAATATCCATCATTACAGGCTATAGGGTTAACCCAATCGTCCACAGCAAACTTAATTGATAATGATGAAACTAAACCACTACTAATTTATAATTAAAAAACAAGGACCAGAGCAATTGAAAATCACTAACAACTCAAGACAACACTCATGACACACTGATAACAAATCATCCTTCTCCACATTGCATGAATTCTAATTCTTTGCATACAGAAACTTTGCAGTGTTTCCAAGAGCTGGCAGCCAGTTAAAGAATACTGAATTAAGGAAGTTCAGTAAACATTAGTTACATGTAATTTATAGCAAAATGATAACTCAGTTGTTTTACTAATAAGTAGCCTTTATTCATAGACAAAATGAATATATATGATATCATAAATCATTTTCCCAAAAGAGAACCTTGGGTTTCAAGATAAATTTATAACTCCCTAGTGGGCTGCAGACTAGATTTTGAGAACTTTCATAAAGTATTAAATTAAGAGTTTACATATGCATCTCTACGCTGCTTGATGCTTCTGTTTTATTAGATTTGCTGATTACTATTTTTTCCCAACCATAATCAAAAAGAAAATTAGGCTGGGCACTGTGGCTCACGCCTATAATCCCAGCACGTTGGGAGGCCTAAGTGGGCGGATCACCTGAGGTCAGAGGTTTGAGACCAGCCTTGCCAACATGGTGAAACCCCCGTCTCTACTAAAAATATAAAAATTAGCTGGGCGTGGTGGCATGTGCCTGTAGTCCCAGCTATCAGGAGGCTAAGGCAGCAGGAGAATCGCTTGAACCTGGGAGGCGGAGGCTGCAGTGAGCCGAGAGCGCACCATTGCACTCCAGCCTAGGCAACAAGGGCAAAACTACGTCTCAAAAAAAAAAAAAAAAAAAAAAAAACAAAAGAAAGAAAGAAAGAAAATTAATTGATTTTTATCTGAGATTCAAATGAGGCTATTGAATAGACTATTGTCTTCATTATATCAAAGCTCTCTGTTTACCAGAGCTCCAGTAATACCATTTAGCTTACAGACACAAGGTTTTAGCCTGCTGGGTATAACTCAGTATAGGACTACACCATGGGCGTATTTTTAAAGTAGGTCAAGACACATGTGCACAGAACATCCCCTTTTGATTCCACTTCCCTCGCTTCTCTCTCTACTCTGCTTGCATAAAGATATTTGATAAAATCATTAGAAATCATAAAATGTTAGAGTTGGAGGTAGTCTTGTCTGAGATTATGTATGCACTGACAGCCTGCAGGTAGGATAGAGCCATCAGTCTTGATTTGTTTGGCCCACCTGACATTTCCAAGGTAAGAAAATTACACATCAATTTTTAGATTTCTGGCTTGCCTTGCAATATTCAGCATTTCCTAATATCTGACCCATCATTTTGTCACCTGCCTGGTCCATGATGGTGTTTTCTTTGCCTACCTATGAAATCATCCACAAAGTTTTCAAATAGTTTTAGCAGAATGCTTTTTTACATAAGAAAAGGTAATTTTGAATGCTGCTATGTCAAATAGATAAAGTTAATAAACCAGTTCCTTGGGTAGTTTAAAACTTATTTGGCAGAATATACTTCACTGTTTATGGAACACATGGATCCCCCTCTTGGAGCTACCAGGTACAACATGAAAATTATTGAATTCCTTCCCACCCTCTCATCTGGAGCTGTGCAATTTGACAACTTAAAGGAGATCTTGAAAGCTCCAGCCTCTGACTCCTACTCTGATGCTCTTTCCTCATCACCATTTGATATTTTTTAAAAAGGCTTAATGTGATGTTTTTCTACCACTTTTTGAATTTTAAAGAATGTAAAGTTCTCACTCGGCTAAAGCTAGGTTGATCAATAAATAGTTATTGAATACATACCCAATATTAATTCAGTGAGAAATAAGACCTGCTGGCCTGCTGATCCTAATGCAGTATACTGTTAATTTCAGGAACAATGAGGTGCTTTACCCCCCGCCTGTGTATTAGCTTATCTAAATCTAGGAGCTGATATTCTGTATTCACTTGAAAGTATGTGAGTCAATTGGTCCATTCTTCATCCACAAAAGTGGAAAATAAGAAAAGTCCTTTGGATGTATACAGATTCAGCTTTGATTTATTCTTGTGTGATATGAAAGCATGCCTAGAAAAGAAGGTCTAGTAACTGCATAGTAAAGGTAAATGCCAGTAATTATATCAGTAGAACAATGGCCACACCTGAGGATGTGAGAGGTCTTCCTCCCTTGCAAACTCAGAGAATAACTTGGTTTGACTCCTTCCCTGCGTTAAAGAAAGATCTGCTTAATGAATAGGCAGATCCTTCAGCATTCCTATCCATCTTCTTGGAGAAACCCTGTGATAATACCATTTTTCTTTTCTTTTTTGGACCTTTATTATATTAAGTTGGGAAAAGAGAAAGAAATAATGGGCCAACAGAGTTCCCTAAGTGCTTTGAGGGTATTATCTTTGGGGAATTCAATTAGGTTATACAAATTTTAAACAAAATTCACCTTCTCTTTATTTCCAAAGAAAGGAAAAGTGCTTGTCTGGTGTTATTTTCTCTCTACTACAAAGGTAAAGTGACTTTTTCTCTTGATATCAAAAGATTTGGAAAGTAAAAGTCCTTTCCCCATTTGTCAAGTGAAGCCTCCTCTTCAGTCCCTCAAGACAACTCCTATAATCTTTTCTAAATTTATAGAGGGGAAAAGTCCCCAAACCTGTGACTGAAAACCTTAGGGATTTAATTTTTTACTACACTTGTAAGTATAGTCTTTGAATTATTTTGAATGGAGTAGCTGTCAAAATTGAATAGAGTCAAATATCTACATAAAGATACACACATAATACATGTATGTTATACTGACAATATAATGTTTATGTCACTCTCCATTTGAGAAATCTTGAAATTATAAACACACACACACAAATGCACATACATCCATATATACACACACACTCACACACAAGTAGTAACAACTAAGGAACAGTTTAAGATTCCACCAGAACCTTCATTCCTCCTTTCCTTAGTAATTAAGTATTTTCTGAGAACCTAGTATGTGTCAACTCAGTAGAAGTGAGAGATAAAAAGATGAATAACAGAGGATTCCATAATTATCTTGGCCCATGCTTCTCAATGCATGTAATCTGAATAGGCATGGTAGATGCTATCCAAATAAAAAGTGTCTGGAAAATTTTAGTTAAACAAAATCAGATTTCTTACATTCAAATCTTTCCAGAACTTTCATATACTTACAAGCACTGCAAATCTCCAGGAGGAGAACATAACAAACAGTGGACACTTTTGTCCAAGGAGTATCTTGAGAAGACAGTGTTTCATGAAGTATAATTCTGAAATGCTGGCCTAGACATTTTACTGGATTAAGACCCTTAAAAAGGAAAAGGGCCTCATGATATTTTCCTACTTATTCTCCCTTATTGTTTCTTGAACTGGAAACATGGTTTGGTATCTTTCTAATTTTACCATTGAAACTCTCTCACTAATATTTTAAGCTTTTTGATAAAAAGCAATATATGTTCCTTCCAAAAATGAATCCAAAAAATAAAAAATTATAGGAAGTTAAAAGTTCAAGTCATTCTAGTCCTCTCACCAGATTTAACTGCCACTGTAGAAAGGATGTTTATATCCTTTTTGACATTTTTATGTATGTGCAAATATGATTCTTTTCTCCAAAATTATTTTGAAGCAGAGTATTCTGTTCCTTGTTTTCTCCACTCAGCAATGTATCATGGGCGTTTTTCCACATGAGTAGATAGACATATTCTCATCTCTTGTAATGGCTACATCAAATCCCATTGTGTGGATATGTTATGATTTATTTTACCAATCCCCTTTTGACGGAGATGAAACTCCTCTCCAATTTTTTGCCATTAAAACCATTGTTGCAATAACTATAGCTTAACACACATCTTTTCACATTTGTCTAATAATTCTCTTAGTATAAGCACCTGGAAATGGAAGTGTCAGGATTTGCACATTTTACATTTTGGGAGATGTTACTAAATTGTTATCAAAAATGGCATGCCAATTTATCCAGTTAAGCTTTGATACTTTTGCAGAAAGTTTAAAATTGAAAGAATGTTTAAAAGAGTTCAAATTGTCTTCTTAAATAAACTTTAAGAAATTAACAATTAAAGGCTAATCTTCATTTTTGCCATTTCTAAATATTTTTGTTTGCAGTGTGGTATAACATCTATTTTCCCTAACTAGGAGTTGAAACCATAGACTTGAGCTTACATAGGAGTTTTTATAGCATTGTAATAATTTTCTTATAAGTTCATAGGAACAGCAGGAAATATTTATTTGCATCTCTACTTGGCTTTGATATTATAGGGTCTGATCAAATATCAATAGCTGCACCCTGACTCTGCGATGAGGTCAATATGATCAATCAGATGATCGATGGATTATCACTAAGCACCAGCTTGCACCGAATAACAACCTGTCTGCTCCAATCCTTAGGCCAATTCGCTATATTAAGCAGCCTAGCACTGGTACGCATTCTTAAAGAGCCAATATGCGACCATGGTTGTTCCCACTATTTCTTTTATATTACAGTTATAAAACAACCCTTTATTGTGATGTACTCTGGTATTCTACTGCATATTCTTTGAGCAGCTTTCAATAAAGTAATATTGAATAGTAAGGTAAAAATAAGTATAAGGCATACAAAAATGCTTTCTGATATTTTAACAAAAATATCATACTTTAAAATGGAAGGTGATGTTCAGTATGTAATAATCAAGGCATAAATGAATATATCTAACACACATAGTTTGCTTAATATAGCTTTAAATCAGGTCAAGTATAAATTACACAGACAACTCTATTCAGAGTAATCTTTTTATATATCATTTCCGTACACCCCTGTCGATAAAATAGCAGTGACTCAGGAATAAATGATTCATTAGGCACTTAAAACGTCTTGTCTCATGTAATTTATCTACATAATTTAAAATTACTGAAGAATCCCAAGGATCTTTTCTTGCTAAATAATTTTGAGATGATTTATATTTTACTAAGTTTCAAGGACACCCCCCCACACACACACACACACATTTAAAATTAAGTAACTATCAAAATTGATGTCGTAATTCGTATATCCATAAGAGAAAAACTCTTCCTAAAACAGAAAATTACAATTAGCAAAAATCACTCAATCTTTTTTTACCTGTTACACAAAAAAACCTGGTGATTATAAAGAGTTGAGGTGTCTATTTTATAATTACCTGAAACAACTGAACACCACTTTTGAGTTTTCATTTTTTAGTGTGTCTTTTTAAAATTAAATGTCCTGTCTATAGCTTTATAATGAAAAATAAAAAAGAAGCACAAGTATTCTTCAAGCTGTTAGGGTAATTTCCTACATCATTCCCCAAATAAAAACTTGATCCAGCCAAATATTAAATTATTAATATTATAAATCTGTTAATCTACAGCACATTTTACTCATTGGTGTAATTTTAAAATTCACTTTCATTTGATTGACTGTTTTAATCTTCCTTAACTAGTGAGTAACTAAAAATAAATGGTGCATTCCTAATACTATAAATATGAAAAATAGGAAGTAGTTAGGGACTGCAGGAGAATACATTAAAATCAGTCAGTTTTCTAGTTAACATATTCTCATTCTGTTTGTGTACAAACCCACTGCATTGAGAAGACAGATCACAAATTCACGGCCTCACAAAAACATGGTCTCGATTTCATGTTATGACAGCAGAAATTGGCCCAAGTCTCTAACCATTTCCTCTAAAGGACCCTGGCTGGCTGGTGCCATCCAGGTGAGGCAATCTGAATGAGGGGAACATCACGTCAAATTCCACTCATCTGTCAGTGTAGTGGATTATTTCTTGAGAGACTAAAATTGGCTGTTTGCTGTCTGAATACCATCAATATCACCATGCAAGGAACAGCCAAACTGCCCGAAAGAGGCTGGGGAGCAGAGGGAGGGGATGGGGGGGAGCCATTCCTAAGCAGGTGAGGAGGCAGCTGTAAAGCTTTCACTCTCCTTCCATTCAAGGCTCTGAGTGAAAGATTTGTCATTTTCCACATTTCCCAGATACTTGGTATGCACGCGGAGTCTGCCTGCTCTTGCTTTATGAAAGAGGTGATTTTTCAAGCTTAGGCAAATGTGGCAGAGCTCAGGGTCTGCGGGTGTCTCATTTTTTCTCATCATGTCACTTGTTTTAACCGATTTGAGAAAATGAGATTATGTTTTTCCTTTTTGCTCATTTATCCAGCAATTTATTTATTTATTTGTTCATTTAGGGGTGGATTGTCACAGATAACTGGCCCTGATTTCTATCTTGTTTTCATACACATTTCATTAGTGTCCCTGGAGATGTAAGACCTACAAGGAAAAATGTCACAACTCTCATCCAAAAAAAAGCATATTTTTATTCTTAAAATCAAAAGATTGTATTCAAGAGTCTGACTGGAATAATCTAGAATATGTCTATGACCAAGATCTATCACTTTAGTCTTTGCAGCTATTGTCAAAAACCAAGGAAAGTTGAATAAACGTATTATATAGAACTATTGGATGTTAAGTTTAATATCATTCTAATCATTCTGCATCTAGGAAAGGATATTTATAGTTTCTTCATTTCAACAATAAAGCTGAAATGGGTCTCAGATGTATTAGCACTTGGGGTCAAAATTGGTTTCAGTGCTGCAGTTTCTTGGGGTATTTGACGCACAGATCAACCACGCATTGGTTGATAATACACAAATTCTAAGGAAGAAAATGGAGAAAACAAATAATTGAGTTTAATTTCAGCCAGAACCTAATAGGTGATTCTCAGTTTAAAAATATGGTATTTTAATGATAAGCCCTATAAAGACATAAGTTTACTTATTATACATAACCCTTAACGAAAAACTCCATATATTCACTGATTAACAGAGACAACTATGTGAAAGCTTGTTACAAACAGTACTGTATCTATTTCATGATTATATGTATAGAGTAAAATAAGACACAAAGCATTGGTAGTATATTCTAGCCATGTACCACATGGTTAACAAAACAATAGCAAGAGAAAAAAAAAGAGTTGTTGCCTAGGCTATGTGGATTATTAGCTGTGTGAACAGCAAAACTTCATTCACCAAACATCCCTGGCTTGCAGGTTTACAGTCTATTAAGGGGGGACATCAGCAATTCCCGATATTTGTGAAGAACTTTACAGCTTACAAAAGACTTATTCGAAGTTATTTTTATATTTACACCCCACCTCACCCCCACCACCACCATATCTATAAATGGGGAATGAGAGCAGAAAAGTCAGTTGCCCAGGGTTATGTCACTAACCCTAAGTGACAGAGACTCAGGTGGCCAGCCCTGAGCCCTGCCTTCCCCCCTCAACCACGTGCCACTCACTAGTTCTGCCATGGCCACCTCTCAGAATGGGTGTGCAGTTCAGATGGGACCAAGTATTGACATAATGAAAGTTTTCAAAAATTATATGAAGGGGCTCACACTTCCTCAAAGAAGCTATGTGGCATGGTCACTCGGTGCACCAAGAGGCATTTTCCCCTCCTGGGGACACTGGCTCTGGCGGTGAATCATGCTGATATGACTTCCAATGACAGCTATTCCCTGTGTGGCCTCATACAAGCCACCTAACCTTTCAGAGCTTCTGTTTCCTGGGCGAAAGGGGAGAAATTACACCCACTTGCATAAGGATTAAACTGAACAGTGTGAACTAATCCTAAGAGCCCTGCCTAAAACATACACGTAATAGTTGTTTTTATTATGAATTCTTATTCTTGAGCATCACAACGAATGCAGATGTCCCGCATTGTTTATTATTTATGACCATGTAACAAGTGAAAGGCATTTGTGCCAGAACAGATTGTGATTAAGTGATTGGAGGTAATGTGGGAATCTCAAATTCACTTTTGTTTTCCCTCCATCCCCGCTGCACTGAGGCTTGAGTGGCGGTTCCCGCGCCAGGCTCAGGACACAGGATGCAGAAATACAAGCGCGTCCTGAAGAGGGCGGTTTCCATGCCTACCTGCAGGGGCACCAGCGCCCCCTCGCCTTCCCTCTCAGACCAGGGCTTGGGGAAACAGGGTGGCAGGGCCCAGAAACAGCCCCCAGCACAAGCCAGCCCCACACCTTCTCCCGGGGCGGCCCGAGCTCCAGCACCCAGCAGGCTTGCGCGCTCGCTGTAGCCTGGTGCAGGCGCGCGGGAGGACCCTGGGCTGCATCCGCGCTCTGACAAGCCTGCCCCCAGCAGGGAAGCTGAGCCCCAGTAAGCAGCAAGCAGGGGCCCCGGAAGGTATTGCTGGAGGACTGTACAGAAGAGCCTGGGATCGGTGTCCAGGCCAGCTGAGGAGCCAGGGAAAGGCAAGGGCGTAGACGCTGGACCGCGCAGCAGGAGGAAGCTCGACGGATGGGGGGAGGAGGCCATTGATGGGATTTGGAGAGGCGGGTGGAGGGCTGGGAGCACTTCAGAACTGAGCATCAGAAACTTGGGCGCGCAACTGGTCCCCAGAGCCCGAACTTGACCTTCGCGAGAGAGGAAGGGAGGGGAGGGAGGGAGGTGGGGTGGAGGGTGAAGGCGGGGTGGGTAGTAGAAGGTTGCGAAGGCTGATGCTGAACAGAAAATGGAAGGAAATTTTTCCAAGAACCAGGGAAGGTAAGGACAATTGAGCTGGGAGGGACTGTAATGAGAAAGCTGGAGAGGCAAAGAAGGAGAGCAAAATCCAGAATGAAGAGCGAGGCCGTGGAAGGGTGAGAAATATAATTTGAACATTAAGAGGAAGAAAGCAAAATGCGTCTGGAACTAAAAATTCAATATGGGAAAAACAAAACAAAACAAAAATCAGGTGGGAGGGACTTCGTCCCTGAAACTGCCAAAAGAGAGGGAAAAATGCCACTGAGCATACCGGAAGAACAGAAAGTGAAGGAAGGGAGAAAGGAAAGAAGGCACATTAAACCAGACAAGAAATAGTAAGTTACTTTTTAATTTCTTTTTCATTGACAACTTGCTTCCAAAGTTAGTTTGGGGACTATGCCCCCACAAAATTCTTAGCCACATACAGACCAAGATTATAGTAGGTAAAATCCTCAAGTCTTGAAAGTTATTCCACCTTTTGCAGAATATTCTGCTATTGGCCAAAGCATCCAAAAACAGATGACTTCTACTTTTCAAGGTGTGTAGAAGCAGGTGGGGTGACACTTAGAATAACACAGCTTTTCTGAGAAATTAATAGAAATACCTCCAAGACATTTTGGCACACTCCCCTTCCCCCAAAGCATCCAGCCAACAATATGTCTTGGAATTCAAAGGCAAGCTGCCCACACTATAGCACTTTATGTCACTTGCATTCAACCATCTGTTAAGGAAATAGTGGTAAGACTGGAGGAGGCTGCAGTGGAGCCAGCTCCTGACTTACCTGGTCTGTGCAGGTGATGCTGCTGGAAAGTGTGCTGAAGGGATCCATGGCAGAGTAGCATTGCACAAGCACTTATCCACAAATACAGGACCCAGGACATCGCAGAGACCATTGCCATTCTCTAAAGAGAACATTCGACAGGAAAGGTTACCCCCGGCTTCAAGCCCCCAGCTCAGTCAGCCCCACTGATGAGGGAAGGGAGGTCTCAGACGTCATGTTCCTTTTCTACTTCTCTGGCTAGAACTAATGATCCAGCAGAGGTCATGCCATGAAGTGGGATTGAGGGAAAGCCCTTTTCAGATGATCATACATTCATTTTTTTCTTAATTCTGCAAAACAAAACTCCAAGGATTGCCAAAATGCAAAAATAAAGTTTTAGACTATCAGTTAGTCAGTTTAAAACAATGCAGGCTGACTAAAAATCCTGTTTTACACAATGATCTTTAAATTATAGTTATCCCAGGCACTGAAAAGCTGCAGACTCCTCCTGTTCATTCTAACTTCATTGCAAGTCTGACATAAGCCTGGAAGGAAAGAGTGGGTTCTTTTTTTTTTTAATTCTACAGTCATGAATTTTTAATTGCAATGCTGTCTTCTAAACTAAGTAATCATTTCTCAGAGGCATGTTGTAATCTCCTGATAGAACCGATCCTTTTGACTGGACCTAAGAATCAGAAGGGATTGTGTTTAGCGAGAATGAGTTTCAGATGCAACACCTATGCTTCTATCCTAGAGAAAGCCATAATTTGCAATATTGCTTAGCTTCCTAAGATTCCATTGTAGCTTTTGCTGTATAGCATTGATGAATGTGCATATATAGGTTGCATATGTATTTATGGATGAATGTGTACCTTTTCTCGGGTGCTGAAACTTTGACAGTCTTATCTCCACCTATGAGGATCTTAGGAACTACAAAGGCTCAACTGCGCTATATATTGTCCAATTTCTCAAACAACACCTTATGCTGCATTTCATATTGCCAAATTAATCAAACTTGAAGCACCGTCTTTACTCAGCCAGTGATAGGGAAGCATTTTCTACACAAGAATCCAGTTAACTGTATGCTTTTCTGTTAGGCAGAGAGGGCTTTGGAAGATTTCTTTCTTTCTTTTCCTTTTCACTGTCAAATCATACCCTTCAAAAATCTCAACTATACGTTGAAAACGTGCCAGTAACCTCCCAGCCTGGCTTCTTTATTCATGAAAATTGGTTCTTTATTAAAAACTGATGTTCAGAAAACAAAAATATACATCATATATATGCACATAATGCAGGCTAATTTGTGGATTTTAGTAGAGAGATACAATCTTGGAAGGATTTTAGGACTATAATAGACAAATGGTGACAACTATAATTAAGTGCAAAGCAGGAAAACATTATTTTCAACAGCTTGGTGCTATTCATGCCTAAGTCTGTGATTCAGATGGAACATTCACTTTCTAATTAGTTTCACTGCCCACTGTTTACTTTTGTATACAACATACTTTGCCTTATTGTTTTCAGAACTATCGGGATAACATACATGCATTCTCTTCAGTGGAAATAAATAGCAACACCCCTCCTGTGAAACCTAAAATGAATGTATTTGGGGACTTTTTCAGAATACCCTGCAAATTACAGAAAGACAAAACAGAGGTGACTGTGGATGTATTTACTGCTTGTGAATTGCAGTTAAAATGTACTGGAAATTCATCTAAACTTGAAAAAAAAATCCTGCCACAACCAAAACTTAATAGTTTTTCAATGACTGCTTTCTCTTGCTCATTTCTTCACCCACATAGATCCTACCTCTCAAAAGGATTACTGTGACTTTATGCTTGCAATATGTAATTTTTTAATTTAACTTTTTTAAATTCTCAGCATTACTTCCAAGCCTCCTGCATGTCACTCTCACTGCTTGCTCCTTTACCAAGGGGTTGTCTCAATGTTATTAAGTGTCTTCCCCAAATAAAGCATTCAGCCTTGCACAGTTCTCTAGATATGCCTGGATATGTTTCAGATCTGCTTTCTGAATCTTAAACCCTTAAAGATGCTTCTTACCTGAAAAATCCAGCCAAGAGCAGAGTACTCTATTAGTGTTCATTGGAAAGATCTAACACTTTTTAAAATCCATCTGTGCCACAATTTAAAATTTTTTTTCAAAGAGCTTCCCAACAATCTTCTTTATCAGGATTAAAAAAAAAAATGTTACTCTCTTCCGATCCTATTTCCACAGTAAAAAAAAAAGACATCGGGTTCATTCAGACTGTATTGTCAGAAAAGGAGCCAAGGTTTGAGGGGTGGAAACCTTGTCATTTTCACCTTTAAATCATCTCCTGGTGTCACCTCTGCCTGACGAGACCTTTGAAGTGATGGGGAGATAATGTGCAGTTTCCTGATGAGAATCAGTTTATAGTTGCCGATGGACCATCCCCACTCCAGTGCATTCGGGGCAGAGTAAGGCAGCAAAATGTAGGAGCAGGGCTGCTATACGGTGCTGTAAGTAGCAGTAGTCTGTTTCAATACATCCCTCCGCTCTAAAGTATCACATGTCTTAAAGTGACATTACCCTCTATTACAGCTACAGTGAATTGTACTATCTGCCCACTAACTCTTCAACAACTCAAGCGGTGCTTTAACATTATATTGCCTGATTTATTACGTTAGAAGTCCTACTGATACCATTGATTTAACAAAAGAGTAAAGAGGGAAGGAGAAACAAGAAAAAAGCATTCTGCAAAATACTGATAGTATTAGTGGGAGTTAGACTTCTAACAGTAAATGGGAAAGTGAAATATAAGCCATTTCTTACCTCTTAATGTTCTTTTTACCAGTAAGTTAACCACAAATATTGTCAGGTTTATACTAATTTAAATCTGCTAGTTGTTTCAGCAGTTAAATAGGAGACTAGAATTTACCTGGAATAGGACATAGATGCGTATGTGCATAAGTCCAATAAAAACCTTCTGAACTTTTTGAACACGTTTAATAAACAAAAATATGTTATTTTCAGCACCAAATGAAGAAGTATGCTCACAGCTCTTTTTAAAAAATTTTTCCTCTCCTTCAAATAACATGCTGGGGTGGGGAGGGAAAACACTCAGAAGTTCAACATCTTGTTTCTCTTACTATGGTTTGAACCCTTTCTTCTTCAGAAATATAGTGTAATTTTGCCTAAATTTCAATGATGAATACAAGGTGACCTAGTTTTCATTTATAGATTGCACTGGTAATAATTCTCTGAAATACCCTCAGTTATTTCACAAATCACTTATAAAGCACCTACTATGTGTTAGGTGCCTGGGAACAAAGCAGAAAACATGATTGATGAGATCCCCACTGTTATAGATCATACCGTCTAGTCTTTTATGGTGTTTTCAAAATCAAGGTAGTTCTCATAATATTCCTTCCTTGGAAACATTTTGAAATTCCCCAGAATACTCTCTTGCCTTTCAGAGGCACAATAAAGAAGGTCCAATGCTGCTGCACATCTTTGCAAGTGATTCTGTTTTCTCACGTTACACACAGTGAGAGAGTGAGGGATCCTTCAGACTCGTCAATCTTGCCAATTGGTCTTTCACATTGCACAAAACACACATAATAGCTCTTTGTAACATAACTGTTCACTAAATCTTACCTCTAAACAGATTTCTAAGTAATAGTAAATATTAATCTCACAGTTAAAAATTAGTTAAAAATGTCAAAGTTCTAGTTGGTGTTGCATGTTTCACATCTGTGCCTCATTATTGTTCATGAGTATGTACAGAAAGTTTACACTGACTGTACAGCATCAAGATAAAAAAAATAATAACAGCAGTGGCAGCACGTAATGTTTATCAAACCTTCACCAGATGCTAGCACATTCTATAGTATGTCTTGTAAAGTCTAATTTAATTCTTTTTACCAACTCCATAAGATAAGTATTATTATTATTATCTCTATTTCACAGATGGGGAATGTGAAAGGAAACAGGAAGGTTAAAGAACGTGCACAAGGTTGTATGGTAGTAAAAGACAGAACAGATTTCAAGCCCAAATGATTTGGCTCAAGAGTACATTCTTAAACACTGGGATAAAATATTTAATGGAAAAAAAATCCAAAAATATAACTATTGTATTTTCTTATTTCTTTAACATTAAGATAGTCTCAAAAAATGATTATTCATTCTTTCTAGAGGTACATATTACACCAGGCATTTGAAATATAGAAGTATACAAGATAGCTTTTGCCCCGTGATTGTTGTTGGTTGTGGTTTTGCTATGCTAATGAATTAAAATTAAAAGGAAATTCACCTTTGCTAATAAAGGCTACCATTTTGAAAACCTGTAACCATTATGTTTTTCATTTCTAGAGATTAAAATAAGGGTCAAGATAGTTACTTCCATAATTCAATTTAATTGACCACCTAATGGATTACATTCAAGGCATTCAGATAGGCATTGCTGAAAACTAAGAAAAAAATACTGGAATAAAGACTCGCCTTAAGTATCATTCTAAATGCATGTAATGAAGCAAGAATATTAGCATAGTTCTATTTTTTTCTTCCAAATACCTTGCAGTCCATTGCATTGCTGCCAATGATCATTTGTCCTAATAATGTAAGAATCAACATATATTGATCTTTGAGACCATTTAGTGTATTCTCCCAACTCAAAGCAAAACTACTCTCACATTTTTCAGAGAAATTGAGCCTTTACACCTTCTGACCATGGTAGGATTGCACTTCCTGATCCCTTTAGGGTTGGGTATGCCATAAGGTTCAGCCAATGAGGTGTCATTAGAACTGATGTCATTTCCTCAAGCAATAGAGCATTTAATTGCTGAAGTGACATCCTCAGATTTCTTCTTGCCTTTGAAGCAGGGACAAGTTGCACTATCAGCCTGAGTCCTTGAGCAGAGGCCTCCTCTTCCCCTACCAATCCTTGATGGATCTACCTAGTGAATAAGGAATAGTTTTTTGTTTAAGCAATTGCAACTTAGGAGTTATTTGTTATTGCAGCATCATCTAGTCTATACTGACTGATGAAAACTTTATCTTGTAATTCACTTACTAATTGAATGTTTATGTTCCATGCACTGCACTAGGCCATGAGGAGAGCATTATACACATCAATAATCACAACTATGTCTTAAAAATACAAAGCATTCACAAGGTAAACCCCAAACAAGCAAACAAAAGCAGCAACCAAAAAAAAAAAAAAAAACAACAACAAAATAAAACCCAACTACTGCTTAAGAAAGAATAAAAATCCTTAGTAGCAACAGGGAATGCACACAGTTGGAAAGAGAGGCTAAATCATTTTCTATCAAACTGGCAATATTCAATACTATAATTTGAATCTGGATCCGTAAGGCAGAATTTTCAGTAACTGTAAGAAAAAGAAAATGGGAGACAAGATTTTTCTTAGGCCGGAAAAAAAGATAACCTTCGTGTAGGAGTCTCATTTTTCACCTCCAGCAGCCTATCTCTACAATTACTCTATCAACTATAATTCCACATTGCTTATCTTGTCTGTCTTCCAGGCAGAAGAAAAAGAAAGAATAAGGTCATTTCTTTTGTTCTTACACTTCTCATTTCTTTATTCTCCTTTTAGGACAGAGAGAAAGTTGAAATCCCACCAGCTTCACCTCCTTTTCTCTAACCAAAGCAATACATATATATTTTTATAGCAACAAAGTAGTCTCTTTTTTTTGCAAGGATATGAACATATATCAGAAGCACATAAAGGTCATGAAAATGATTGCTTTCGCAATAATAAAAACAATAATTTTTTTTTGGTTTATAAAACTTTCGAATCCATAGCTGATTTAAGATCAGATCCCCCAAAGCTACTCAATTCCAATGGCCATT
This sequence comes from Pongo pygmaeus, assembly GCF_028885625.2. Lineage (NCBI taxonomy): Eukaryota > Metazoa > Chordata > Mammalia > Primates > Hominidae > Pongo > Pongo pygmaeus. Next base: position 85,434,977 of record NC_085930.1, read on the forward strand.
CAACAATGCAATAGTTTGAGCCAGAAATGAAGATTCTTTTGGCCATGTGCCTCCCCATAAACTTCTGCATCCAATCAGTCACTACCACCTATTAATTCTACTTCCTGTTTATGCCTCATATCCATCCACTTTGTCCCTCTCCATTCAACTATCCTCGTCCAAGCTACAATCATCTTTTACCTGAACTATAGCAAGTATACTTGTCTTGGAGTATGTACCTCCCACCTGTGTCTCCCCGACTCTGCATCTTGAGGGAGCATATTTAAGACACATGATGATTATGTCACTCCTGTTACTTAAAAACCTTTCAATGGTTTCCCATTGCATTTAAAATAAAGTCCAAATCTTATGTCCATGGTTGACAAGGCTCTGCATGAACTGACCCGCCTACTTCTCTAGCCTCATCTCTTACAAACCTTCTAATTCTTGGCTTCTACTAGACTCTTCTCTTGGATTCTTGAATAGGATGGAGAAACTTTCTTTCCAAAGCCTTCTCTAGTACTCCAGACAAGATCAAGTCATTGTGCTATGTCCCCTTATATCCCTTGTGACAGCAACTCTAGAATCTTAAATACCAGTGTTAATAGCTATTTCTGGAATTAATTTGTTTAATGCCTGCTTTATCTCCTTACAAGAATCACCATGAGGGCAAGGAGGACAAGCATATTGGTCACTGAGGCATCTTCAGAGTCTAACATACTGCCTGGCATATAGTAGACAATAAAATGCTTGAATGAATAAGTGAATAATAATAAATGAACATGAAATAAAATACTAATTCACAATCAGGATGGCATGCATAATGAGCTGCCTTTACCAAAATAAGTAGCTTTGACCAGGCACGGTGGCTCACGCCTATAATCCCAGCACTTTTGGAGGCTGAGGCGCGCGGATGGCCTGAGGTCAGAAGTTCAAGACAAGCCTGGAAAACATGGTGAAACCCTGTCTCCACTAAAAACGTGAAAATTAGCTAGGTATAGTGGCAGGAGCCTGTAATCCCAGCTACTCAGGAGGCTGAAACAGGAGAATTGTTTGAACCCCGGAGGCAGAGGTTGCAGTGAGCCGAGATCACCATTGCACTCCAGCCTGAGTGATGAGAAACTCGATCTCAAAAAAAAAAAAAAAAAAAAGAAAGAAAAGAAAGAAATAAGTAGATTTTGTGACCCTCCCCACAGCTTTTGCTAGTTTTTTTTTTTTTTTTGGTAGGTAATATTTTCATGTATGAAGTGGTGACCCATATTCAGGGTGAGCACCTTGTCCTGTGTTAGCCTATTGCAGTGACACTAAGTAAAGGAAACTGGCCTGTACACCATTTAAAACAATGCCTACTTGCCACTAAATTTGTGTTGGATTTTTTTTTTTTTTGCTGGGAGAAAAAAAAATGAAACTGTCCTGAATTTTCCACCCTGGGTATTTGATATCCAATATGATCTGATGGTAGATCTCACAGCTGATCCCTGGAGAATAAAAAAAAGTCTACAGATGTTAAAAGTAAAAAGAAAGCACTTAAAATTTCAGTATATTGGACCTAGAAGAGACCCCCAAAATCTCCTAGTCTAGCCTCTTACTTTTAGAAGAAAGATGAAGACCTAAGAAAGGGGAAGAGGCTTACTCAAGGGAACATGGTAAATTAACTAACATAGGTGATGTTAGAACATAACTTTCCCAATCTAATGTTGCTCTTTTGTGTGCTTCCCCTCCCTCCAACGTAGACACACACATACACACACACACAGAGACTCACAGAGAGAGAGGGAGGGATAGAGAGAATGAAAGAGAGGGAGAGAGCACTATTCAGTAGAACTTTCTGCAATGTTGAAGATGTTCTCTATTTCTGCTGGCTAATATGGTAACCACTATTGACATGTAGCTATTAAGCATTTGAAATGACACAAGTGCAACTAAGAAACTGAATTTTTAATTCTATTTAATTTTAACTATTTTAAATTTAAATAGCCACATTTGGTTGATAGCTACTGTATTGGACAGCACAGTTCTAGAATACACTAGCCAGGTCAAGGAAAATAAAACCTGTGATTTTGAATAATTTTTAGTAAGCTAGAAGAAAGATCTTTAATTACCTGATAGTGACCTTCCAGGATGAGAATAGCATAGAAAGAAAGAAGTAGGATGTGTTTGGTTACAATTAACAGAAAAACAAACACACACACACAAAATTCAAACTGGAGTAAATAATAAAGAAGATGTATAGTTTCCTATGGGTTGATAGCCCACAGGTGGCACTCACTTGCAGGTGGGTTTGATCAGCAATTCCACTAACCCATCAAAGAACTAGCTCATTTCCAACTCTCTCTGCCTTCCAGGATTTCTGTTCATTCTAAGGCAGGTGTCTCCCCATGGCTGAAACATGGCTGCCAATGGCTGCCTGGGCTATGTGCTTCCTCATCCACATAGGAACAAGAGAAAGGATTGTTTTGGGTTTTTCTCACATGAGCAAGGATTATTTATTCCTAGCTTCCTCCAGCAAACTACTTGTCATGCCTCATTAGTTTAACTTAGGTCACTTGCCCCTCCTTAAGCCAGTGACCTTGACCAGGGGGAAAGATCACATTGTTGGGCTTAGAACTACAGTACATGCCACATCCCTAACTCAGGAGAGCATCCCCCAAAAGAGATGCATGCAGTGGGGGAGGGTGGCACTTAAAGGAAAATTAGGATAATAATGGGAAAAGGAGAATGAATATTGAAGGCATAATTATAATGTTGACTAAGGCTAGTAAAGCTTTCATATGTACTTCTAGGACTAAAGGACTTTGATATGTTTTATAATTTCTTCCTACTTATAAAATAATGTATTCATATGTTAAAAGGTAGATAAGATCTAAACTAAAAATTTTAAAAGTCATCTATAATCTATCACGCAAATGTTACCAGTATTCACATTTAAGTGTACATACTTCTAACACTTTTTCAAACATGCCTATTTGGTGCTGTTGTTTTTTAAAGAAATTGTAATTTAAAATATGGGGTTTTTTGTTTAACGTATTTTTTGTTTAATATATGTTTTTTGTGTTTTATGATTTTTCATTGTATTTTTTATATTTTATTAATTTTTCCTCAAAATATCACATTTCTCATGTCAGTCCTCTAATTGTGCTCTTAATCCACTTGACCAATCTAAAGTACTGTACTATTGTTTCTTGAAATATTCAACATCCATTCACTGCTTGTTAATTGCAGTTGATTTTACTTTTGTGGTAGTAAATTTTTTACTAAATGAAACAAAAAATTAAAAAGAGGAATGCCTTTCTTTTTCTATAGGATCCTACATAGTGTCAATGGTTAACTACAAAAAAAAAGTAATCATACATAGATCTTATTTTCTTGGTGTGGGCTTAAGTCCTATTAACTTTTCTTGACTTTCTAGGTTTATATCTGATTTGCCTTTAAGTAAATTTCTGAAGAATAGAAGTCTTTGTCTTACTGTTAATATAACTGATTATTCTCTTTTATCTGGCTTGAGTTTTTAATTATATGAACTAGACAATTTCCAGAAATAGTAGAAAAACACAGGAAAATAGAAATATATGTATTTTAATCTATATCTCTTTGGGTCTTCCTCCTTTTATTTATTTTTTAATGTGGTCAGAGAGGCAATCTAACAGCAGGAATGAGATAATGAACTCTGGAGTCAAACTGCTTGAGTCTATTTCAGCTCTACCTCTTACTAGCTGTTGGATTCTATGTAACTTCACCTAAGTTGCCTCACTGATACCTGCTTCAACAGATCATTGTTAGATGCATATCAGTGTATCTGGTATACTATAAATCTCTATAAAGTTTTAAAATTAAATTTGATTTATTTGGTGTAATTCAAATTTTGCTCAGAATTGCAAGATGTTTTCTCACTTCTCTATACCTTTGAATGGGCAAAAGTATAGAATTCTATTGAAACATTCTTTCTATTTGAAAAATCCTTGCTCTGTCTTTCATTTCTATCTACCATTTCCCTTCCCCTTCCTTTTCCCTAACTCGGCTTGCTTTTCCAGATTAGGTTCTGATGTCATTCTCTATGGAGTTTCTCTTGGCTTCCCAAGTCTAAATTAGAGACCCCTCCTCTATACTCCCATAGATTCTGTCAGCTGCACTTGGTGTAGCATCTATTGTTCTGTGCCATATTTCTCTATTATTGTCTCTCCACTAGACTATCTTTTATATCCATATAATTAGGCAAAGCAGCATAGTGCCTTTCAGCTCCTCAAACATATTATACCATTCTTTTTTTTTTTTTTTTTTTTTTTTTTTTTGAGGTGGAGTTTTGCTCTATTGCCCAGGCTGAAGTGCAGTGACCTCGGCTCACTGCAAACTCTGCCTCCCAAGTTCAGGGAATTCTCCTCCCTCAGCCTCTTGAATAGCTGAGACTATAGGCACAGACCACCACACCTGGCTAATTTTTGTATTTTTAGTAGAGATGGGGTTTCATCATGTTGGCCAGGCTGGTCTCGAACTCCTGGCCTCAAGTGATCTGCCCATCTTGGCTTCCCAAAGTGCTGGGATTGCAGGCATGACTCACCACACCCAGCTATATTATACCATTCTTGACTCAAAGCTTTTGCACATTCTGTTCTCTCTTTCAGAAACATTTTTCCATTTTATTGTTTTCCCAAATAGCCCTTTCTTTATCCCCCCTGATTTCAGGGATACTTTCTCTGACCATATCACTCCTTTCTTGAAAATATGTAATTATTTCCCAATGCACAGAATATAATGTCTGATTTTTAAAAAACTAGGTCCAGCATGAACTGATATCCATCCCTATTTCCAACCTAGTATTATTCCACTTTTTCCTAAACACCTGCACATGTACCATGCTCCAGTCACTCTGGCCTTTTCTCACTAATTCATTTGGGCAGTCATTTGTTTACCAAGGACTCACTCAACAAATGAGGTACGGAGACTAGAACTCAATTACTGGTGGAGAAGATAATCATTTCCCTGCTTCATACACTCCAAACCCTTTCTAGATTTAAGGCCTCTAATGTGCTATTTGCTCCTGTTTTATTTATCACTGTTCACTCACCATCTGGCAATGTACCTGGCACATAGTAGGTGCCTAATCAATATTTATAGAACATATGAATACATGAATGCGTGAATGAATGAATACACAGTCACTTCTCATTTATTCATGTTTTAGGTGTTTTATGAATTTGCAGCAAGATTCTAAGCAAGTGGTTGGCAGTGGGCTGAGCAGGGAGGAGGCTGGGAAGAATTTCAGATGATGTGTCTGTATGTGTATGGGTGTTTGTGTGGGAATCTGAGTCTGAGAGTGCCTAAATGTGCATCTCCAACCTCATCATAGTGCCAGAGGAAAATGCTTTTTGCATCACTTCTTCTTTTCTCCACCCTTTTGTCCCCTTCTTCTAACATACCCTATTGACAGTACGCCTTCCCTACTCTTGGTTTCCACCCTCACATTCAGGTTTTTGTCATAGTGTAATGGAGAACATGTGGTATCTCTGGGAGTCCCAGCTCAGGGAGAAGAATCTAACAGTTACAAGTTTAGAGTAGAGAAAAAGAGAATTATAAAAGGGAGTTCAAGGGAAGAGGGGATGAGAACACACGTAGCATGCTCATGTTTGGAGTCCCTAAGCCAGAAATCCTCAATCTTGGCAATAAGTTACAATAATTTGGAGCGTTTTTAAAACTCTAAATGCCCAGGCCCCCACCCAGATCAATCAAATCAGGAACTCTGGAGATGGGACTCAAGCAATAGCGTTTTTCAAAGCTCCCTAAGTGGTTCCAATTTGCAGCCAAGTTTGAAAACCACTACATTAAAACAAAAATGTACAGCAGAAGGCCTCTGGTCACTATGGCAACCCCCAAAATACCTTCAATTTCTTGTTATTTAGTTGCCAACTAAGAGATATGTTCTCTGTGTTTAACAGATTTAAGGTTAGCCCAAGGTAGGCATCTTTATTGAATGCTTACTATGTGCTTGGTACAATAATAGCTACCATATAAAACCTCTATTTCATTAATTTGTTTTTTTTTTCTAGTTCATATTTAACTGTGTAGATCATATGAAACTTAAATGTTCAAAGCCATGTTTGGTAGATTTCATGGTTGCTTCCATTACTTATGATCCTTCTTGATTTTCACTTATGTAACCACAATCTCCCTGCCAAGCTAACCGCTGGTTCCAGAAGTCTTTCCTATAGTTCACGGTAGCCCCATTCCCTTGACATGATCACAGATGTGGACAAAAGTCAGTTTGGGCCAAAGTCATGCAAGGACAAGTTTTCAGGGATCTTCTAAAAGACATTTCCTCACTTGTCTAAGACAGCCTCAGAAAGTGATTTTCTCTTTTCATCCAGAGTTGTATAAAAAAGCATGACATTAACCAGGAGTCATTAACTGATATTTTCAGATCCTGAAGAGCCACCAACCTGTCAGGATGAGAACGACACCCTGGAAAGAAGAGTAAACAAGTTGGGGAAATGTCCTTTTTTGAATCAAACCAATCCGAAAGTCCACTCAACACCAGGCTTTCCCTGTGATGAATTAAGACAGCTTCATTTGGGCTTTCTGTTGTTACTTGGAATCAAAAGCATCCTAACTAACAGAGCACTAAGACACAGCCTATAACAATGGAAATATAAAACCAAGATTATCCTATAGATAATTTAATCTGGACTCTCAGTTTAAAAATAAACAGACTAAGATTCAAAGAGCTGAAGTGCCTTGTGTAAGGCAACACAGTCTACCTGGGACTGTATTACCTAGAGCTGGGCCTGGAACTGAAGTGTCCTCATTGCCAGCTCACTGCTCATTCTACTGAACTATAAAGACATCTTCATTGTGAACATTCACTTTAATTTTCCATTCTCGTTAAATTAGTTGTAATTACCCTAATTTTTGAAATATTGTAAATTTCCTTGGAAGGAACTCTCTCTAGAAATAGATATTCTCAGCCCTCCCTCAACAGACACACCCAAAACTTATAGATACAATTTGATTGTTAAATGTAGACATCATGAAAGAATATGGAAAACTGTTGAAAATGTATATCACACAGCTCACCCCCAACCAAGAAAAAAATTAAAAATTCTACCCGTCTAGGCTGCTTCACTAAATGATGTTGCTGAATATATAAAATACTTGAATCTAAATTTGAAAGTGCTCCCCCCTCCCCTTGATTAACCAGATTGTCCCCTCCCCTATATATAGGAATGCTGTGTGCCTGAGCCCACTTGCCATCTGTCACCACATTTTCCAAACTTCTCTTCCACCCCCTCCTCTTACACAATCTTATCACATAAAAATATTAGATTTCAGGGATTTGTATAATTTCATCAGATTTTCTGAGCAAAGTAAAAATAGAAGATGTACTGGTATACTAACTGACTCAGTTTTTGAGTGCCCAACACATATCTACGGCAGCCAGTAATGCCCTTTACACAGACCTTATGTGGCCAGGAATAGCAAGAATAAGGTGTTTATTTTTCCCCCTGTAGTATGGTATTTCATATTAGGAATTTTCAGGCATTCCCCATATTACAGAGAGGAATTTGGATAGTTTCCAGAGAGTCCTGACTCATATAACGTTATATTACTTTGTTTATTAGCTTTTGTAAAGTTTGGTAAGTTTTCCCAGATCATTGGAAAATACTTACAAGCCAACTGGGGAGTATCCATATTGCTGCTTCCCCCTTACAGTTTAGGAGATGAATTCTAACCATCTAAATATGTGGTACCTCCACTCACCCAAGCGCTTCGGCCAGAAACTTAAAAGTCTTCTTTGTTTGCTGTATTTCCTACCTCTCACGACCAATCCATCAGAAATTCAAGCTAACGCTTTTGTTTGCAGATCCCACAGGAAGTCTTTGAAGAATATCCAGGGAAATTGGCTGTGAAGTATTAAGCCTACCACCCAATATATATTTGTTAAGGACGGTCCTGTGAACTAGGTTCTTTCCTATTTCTCTGCATGTGTAGGAGAAAAGAGCTTGTAAGAAGCCCCCTGTTGTGTCTACCAAGCATCTTACTTTCTTCCATCTGCACCCCTGATGGCTTTGAAAGATTAGTCAATCACAGACCATTCTCTGATCATCAGGTTGGTCACATGTCTCAAGCCTGCCCAATCAGGAATTCCCATGCTCTGTCAGCAGAGATTGGCTCAAGTGTGGACACATTACCCAAGGAAGAACACAGGGGAGGAGGGGATTTACTTCCTTTATAACAGGACTAGTCGTGGCTACTTTTATCTTTGAGGAAAAAGGTTAACTGGGGAAGCAGAGAATACAATCACACTCACAGGAGAAAGAGGAAAACTAGGGTTGAAGATGGAGAGAGAGAAGGAGGGAGAGGAATAAGAATAGAGTCTAAATGAAAGTTACAGACTATGGTTTGCCTTCTGTTTTTATAAATTAAGTTTTACTGGAATACAAATATGCCCATTTGTTTATATATTATGTATACTTGCATTCAGGCTACAACAGTAGAATTGTTGGAATGGATACCATATCCAATGGGTTATACTGACTGAGGGCACATGAAGTATGCTGTCCTTCTCAAACATCTTATAATTTAGTGAAGGGCAAGAAATGTAAACATTAAAGCACAATAAGATAATGGGAATAAAGACAAAATGCAGGATAGAAATAAATCTAACAAAATAACAATGCTAACAATGATAATGTTCCTGATGATGACAGATACCATTGATTGATTGCATAGTGGCACTGTGTTGCCTCTCTAAGTATATTGTCACTCATCCTCCAAACAATCTTGCCAGATAGATGTTTCAGTTAGGATACAAAAATGTTTGCTGTAGTAACAAGCAACCCCCATAGCTCATGCTGCATATCCGGGGGGATCAGTAGGAGGATTTGCTTATTGTAAACAGCCAAGATCCCAGGGTAATGAAAGCTGTCTCCATATGTTTTCATATTTGCCTCATTGGGGGAAGGGACCATTGTAAATCACACACTGTCTCTAAAAATGTCTGTCCACTAGTGAAACACAACCCTTCCACTCACACTTCATTAGTCAAAACAAATCATTTAACCATTCCTAAACTGAAAAGTACTGGTGGAATGTAATGCTACCATGTGCTTAGAAAGAGAAGAGCTATAAATATTTAGAGAATGCCAGGGCATTAGTCAGGGTTCTCCAGAGAAATAGAACCAATAGGATATAGATATATTGATAGTTTATAGATATAGATAGATGATATAGATATAGGTATAGACATAGACATAGATAGACATATGAGGAGATTTATTAGGGGAATTGGCTCACATAATTATGGAGGCTGTGAAGTCCCTCGACAGGCTGTCTGCAAGCTGGAGATCCTGGGATGCCAGTAGCGTGGCTCAATCCAAGTCCAAAAGTCTCAGGATGAGGGAAGCTGATGGTGTAAGTCTCAGTACAAGGCCAAAGGCCTAAGAACCCAGCAGGTTGCTTGTGTAAGTCCTGAAGTCCAAAGGCTGGAGAGCCTGGGGTTCTGATGTCCAAGGACAGGAGGAGAAGAATGTCCTAGCTCTAGGAGAGACAGAAAGGAAATCTTTTTCTCTCCTTTTTTGTTCTATCTGGGCCCCCAGCCAATTGGATAGTGCCCACCCACATTGAGGGTGGATCTTCCCCACTCAGTCCACTGATTCATGCACCAGTCTCCTCTGGAAACCTCACAGACACAACCAGAAGTAATACTTTCCAGCTTCCTAAGTATTCCTTAATCCAATCAAGTTGACACCTCAAATTAATTATCACAACCATGAATCTTTACTCAAATGGGTATTATTAGTATTCACTTTTCTAATGAGAAAGCATAGTAAGAGAAGTTAGGAGACTTCCTCAAGGCTGTCAGCTAATAAGTAGTAGTGTTAAAATTGAACCCAAGTCAGTATGAATCTAAACCCCAAGACATTTTTTGCTTTGTTTTACCATGTCAACATCTTTTCTCATCAGCTTTGTGTTAGATGATTGAATAAAATAGTAAATTTACATGATGTAGGACCAAGCAAGAGATGTAAAACATTTGGGTTTGATGAGCTTGGAAATAGTAAGCCCTTTAATATTTTTAATAAAGACATTTACATTATACAAGCCATACTTAATAAAGATATGGACAGCAGTTTTGACCAGAGAATTGGGTCTGCAATGGGATCAGAGAGCAGTATAAACGTTGGGATAAGATAATGCAAAAAAAAAAAGTGAGAGAGAGTTTGAAGAGGAAGAGAGAAGTGAGTAGTTAGAAGGGAAGTTTCAGACAGAGACCTTTCCTGCTCTTGAGTAGCTTAAGTATAATTCTTTCCTAAAAGGTTCAGGTTCAAATATTTATGAGACAGAGTTACTATTCCTTTTAGAGGCTTGTCAAGTGTAAAAGAGGAGGAAAAATTTGTTTGTGAAGGGAGTTTACAGTATACTTAAAGTTTATTTTAAAAATAAATAGGATTTGATAGATAGGGCAATAAACAACAGGCCCCATCAGTAACCTGCCAGGAGCACTAACAGGAAGCATCTGTAGGCTGCCAAGAGCCAGAAATAAGAATGAACAATTCCTACCGTCAGAGTCACAGGACAAAGTCACAAGTCACAAACAAAGTGACAGGACAAAGTCAGAGTCACAAACAAAGAGGATATTTGGGATGCAGCATCTCTAAGCCAAGTTACTCTCTGTTATGAACACTCACAGTTATGTGGAATACACCCACACAGGTAAAATCACATCTGAATCAGATGTTGCTGGTTCCCTTTGCTACGAATTCCAGGTTTTGTTTTAGCTTGAAATTATGACACAGCACACAAAAATATATGGGGATCTTTAGAGAAATGTAATAGCATAGAGATATTAAACTTTGTATGCTGTCAGTAATTAGGAAGTATATGTGGCCAAGAAGAGTTTATGTGTTCTCTCCAACCACTTATTATTTTAATATTTATATGTATTAAATGTACACAGGCATGACTATTTATTTAGGTGCTCCTACAATATGCTGAGCATGATTACAGGAGCTAGGGATGCAGACGTGAAGAAGAGAAACAATCATTACCTTCATGGAGCCTCATATTTTACTGGAAGAGTAAAATGAGGACACAAATGCACAAGGTGATTAAAGATTGGGGCATGTGACCTGAATGTAAGAAAAGAATGGTATCATGGAAAACCTGGGGAACAAGGAGTGGAACTGACTGTAGGTAGTGGTCAAGGAGCCCTTTGGGGTACTAACCTTTGAGGTAAGAACTAAAAGGTAATAAGCAATCATGCAGTGACAAAGCATGATATATATTTGGGCTTGCTTCAATTATAGGTCAGTGCACAAGTAATTGCAGTTTTTGCAATTTTAATGGCAAAAACTGCAATTACTTTTGCACCAACCTAATAATAAAGACTTTCTTTCTGGAGACAAAAATATAATAGAGCTGGGTTGTGAAGCTCATTGGATTGGGGATCTGAGCTTTGTTCTGCCTGAGATCTGAGATCTGAGGTCCGAGTCTCTGTTCTGCCACTTAATAGCTGTACACCCTTAAGTTAGCCATCTAAATTTTATGAGTGCGGATTTCTTCATGTGTAAAATGTGTGGGTTGGGCCAGCAGATCTCTAAAATCTCCTCTAGCATGAAAAGTCCATACTACTTTCTCTTCTGTTGCCACTGCAATAGTGTCCGTATGCTTTCTCTCGACACACCACACACACACACACACACACGTAAGAATATGTGTATTAAGTCTTCTACTTTCAAACTGCTGTCAGGAATTGACCCTGGGAAAATTAGGAAATGATGTTTCAATACAATCTGAATATAAGTGAAAATCGACCTTAGCTCTTTACTCCCTTTCAAACACTACTTTGCTGAGATAACATATTAGCTATTCCATAAAGGTCCCTGGGCCTTTATCTCATCTTAAGACCTTATATTAGAGGATACACCACTCCCCTTTCTCAAACTATCCGTCAGAGGCCACAGCGTTGGATGCTCCGTGTGTGTGTGTGTGTGTGTGTGTGTGTATCTGTGTCTGTGCGTATGTGTGTCTGTGTGAGACTCTTCCTCCTTACTCTCCCCTCAATGCAGCTTGACCCAAGTGCATCTGATGGGCTGTTTGATGACCTGGGAAATAATGGGAAAAGATGAGGCAGTCCAATGGATTTGCTTCCAAGGAATTTGGATTTGGGATTGTAAGACAGTGGATGGGTTGGTTGCAGGGCCCAAAATGAAGGACACATAAAAGCCTACAGAAGCATAATGATGACAAAGCATTCGAATGAAGCCCATGGACTCCATGTCTGTTGAGGCTCCCAGACCTGTTTAAATCCGGACTCATTTGCCAGTTCCGTCTCCCACAAGGCCCAGGCATTATAGTATTTCCTGCCCCTGATTTCTATGAAATTTCTCCGGGTCCTATCAGCAACCACATTTCTACCTTAACTGGAATTCTTTCAGTCAAATTACATTCACTAAAACAAAGGGTGTCTCATTCAACAAATAAGATAAACTCCATGAAGATGTTAATGTTGAACAGATTTAGAAACAAGAGTAAGACATACAAACAAGGGAAAGGCGGCCAGGAGCTGCTGGCACAGGGAGAGGAAATGATGCCTGTAGCAAAAAATGGATTCCATGAAATGCATTTGGGGGTAGGGGTGGGCAGGTGCTCCAAAACTGGCCTGGGAGGATCTAAAAGAGAAGACTGGGAGGAAGAAATTTGGCCTACAATTTGCTAATGAGAAGTACTCAATTCCACAGGATAGAAACTGCCCTCAAAGCTCCCAAAAAATGTTTGTCTTCTTCTTCCAGGTAACTTACAGCATTGTGCCTAACATATAGTAAGAGTAATAATAATACTACTTATTCGTAGGGGCTTGAAATTGTCTTTCAGGTACCACATAGAAAGACATTCTCTCCTAGTCATTCTTTAAAGAACTCTATTCTTCTCCCACTGGGCCACTCATTAAACATTTTTCTCAATTCTGTGGCTTATGATTCTCCACTTAGGAATCACGGGTAGGACAATTAAGCTTGTCGTTTTTAAGAAGAGGATGGTATGGAGTGATTGCCCAATAGTCACTTCCAGGCACCAGCTGTGATGAATCTATAAAACATTTTGTTTTAACTTAAAATACAGCACACTGTTACAAAAGGTAGAAATATTCTAAGTCAAGTTATTTATCCTCATAAAATAGTATCTCCCCTACCCCCAGTATTAGCATCAAAGCAGAATTATTCTGTATTGCTTGAAATGTAAACATCGAATGCTTAAGGAATGACTGAATAGATATTAAACCTAGTTTCATCCAATGCTGTAGACAGGTAAAATTCTAAAGAGAGTAAGGCTGAGCAAAGGTCATTGAGCTGAAAGATGCTTATTTGGATTGAACATCTTCTCTGCTCTAGGGTAAGCAAGGACAGATCGGCAATCAGCTTATAAAAGCAGGGACTGTGTGCCATCCATAATGTAGACCTATATATCTGACCTAAAGAGGTCACCGCTCATGTTTCCACAGTGGAAAAATGCATATGAAATACCTTACCTGTACGAAAAGATCCTTCTGTTTAGTCAGAAGTGGGCCAGCAAACTGATACCTTGACAGCATGCTGGAGAGTCTAGCAAAGGGGGCAGGAGGGGATGTGGACTTCATTCCTTCCTTGTCTCAGTCTCTAAAGCACAAGGACATCTTTGCTCTAGAAAATGACACTTTGTTTGTGTAGGTGCAGAATTTTTAATCATGTGCAATTGTTCACCCAGTGTAAAATCTGATTGTCACTACAGATGCAACTTTTCTAAAGCCACCATGTTAATCACAGTTGTTATTTCCTGACCATTTGAGTAGCCCTCAACACACTATCCAAATTTTGATGATCCGTGGGGGAAGAATAGGATAAATAGGAAAGGGAGATAGATGGGGGTTTCTTATCTTGAGTGTTTTAATTAATCCAGTCTCATAAAGTAATTCAAATCAATGGATGGCTTAAGCCTGATTATGAAAGCATTGCTATTGAAATGGAAGCCTTGGAAATAACCTTAGGAAGAACTTTTTTATAGTTTGGATCCAACTCTGTCCAGAGTGCTCAGTCCAGGGCTGGAGAAACTTACAAATGGTTTTCCTTTCCAAACAGTCTGAATGACAACCATATCATACTTCTTTCAAGACAGATGGTGAGAGCACAGTTTGCCTTTCAGTTTCCATTCACTGCCATCTTTTCTAAGCAGCATGGTTAAGCGAGCTGCTAAAGAGAACGGGCTCCCAAGCCATTCTGCCTAATTTTAACAATACTGGGATGAAACCTCATGCTTTAATATTATGGTTAACTTTCCCAAAGTGTTTTATGAAACTTGCCTTAAATTTGCCATCCGAGATTCATAACTGATAAAACGTAGGCAACCTCCCTAAAAATAAAAACATGAGAAGTTTGCAATTTTTCCTATGTTCCTGACACCATTGTCTGCCTCTTGATTTGTGTGGGTGTTCCCATTTCCAGAACTCTGGCTCACATTGTTTTCATAACTCCATTTTTTTCTGTCCCATGATACCCTGAAAGAGAAGCCAAGATCCACCAAACTCTTAAGTATACCATCTGGATTATGTTTCTCTTGAATACCAACTTATTGAGTGCTTACTGTGGACCTCCCACTGTGCTAAACCTTATATTTTTTATCTGTGTTAATCACATAATACTGAAAGATTAATGCCATCTTATAGATGAGAAAGCAGCCTCAGATAGGTTAGGTACCTTTTCCGAAGTCATACGTCTCATAAACAGCAGAACAGAAATGCAAACTTGGGTATAAAGTTAAAGCCCCACATTCTAACCTTCACTAAACAGCACCTTCATTTAATTCCATTGCTCAGGGGGATGCTTGAGCACTGACTGTAGTAACAAAGCCTCATCAATAGCAGACTTACCTTTGAAATTCCAATCCAGTCCTCTGTTTTGGTGGCTTCCCACTTGACCACTAAATATGTGTATTATTTTGTGCCTAGACTGGGTAAAAAGTAGTCGATTCTCTTTGGGGTAGCTACAGAGATAGTTCAAGCAGTCTTTGCCAAATGAAAAGAGTGGCTATCATCACTTATATTGAACCTCTTTCTACTGGGGAAATTCCAGAAGATCACAGACCTAGTCTTATATCCCAAGCTTGTAGCACAGAGCTCAACATTTACATATGCAAATATTTGTTGAATAAATGAACAATTGTATGAACAGAGACTTCATTACCCAAGGACAAGAAACTGCAATGGGAGAGCCTTTTACTCTGTCTTGCTTTGACCAATGATACTTCTGATACCAGTACTTTCCTTATCCCTGGGTGCCATTTCAGTTATCCAGAAATATCCCTAAAAACAAAACTTCCCTTGGGTCTTTCCCTGATAGAAAGCCCCGTCCACCAAGAAGCTTACCATTTATTTTAGAATAAATTTAACTTTTCTCAGGTGGCACTGTCACAATACTCTCTCTGTACTTAGCCTCCTGGGCATGAAAAATAAAAAATTAAAAAATAGAGAGTGCTTTTGGATCTTTAAGTTAATCAGACTTCTGAACAACTAAACGATATTGTTAGCGATCTATCATTTTCATTCATTCAACAAATATATATGGAGCCACTACTGTGTGCCAGGTATATTCTAAAAGCTATGGATTTTGTGGGTATGAAAATGAAAGGGACAGGAATCCTTGCCCTTATGAAACTTAAATTCCAGTGGAAGGAGCCAGACAGGAAGCCAAATAGAGAAGTAAAACATAGAGTGTGTTGGGAGGTCACTAGCAGCAAAAAGAGAAACAGAGCACAAAAGAAGCAGGGTATGCCATGCGGAGGGCAAGCTACAATTTTAAATAGGCTGGGAATTATAGGTTACATGTGCCCCCCCATTAAGAAAGTGTATATTGACGTCCTATTTTCCAGTGCCTCAGAATGTGATCTTATTTGGAAACAGATTTGTTGAAGATGTAGCTAGCTACGATAAGGCTATACTGGAGTAGAGTGGGCTCTGAAACCAAAATGACTGATGTCCTTCTAAGAAGATAGGGTGAAGACACACCGGGAGTACACCACGACAACAGAGGCAGAGACTAGAGGGATACAGAGACAAGCCAAGGAACAGCAAGGATGTCTGGCTGTCACCAGAAGCTAGGAAGAGGAAAGGAAGGATTCTACCTAGAGTCTCAGAGGGAGTACAGCCCTGCTGGCACCTGGATTTTTCTAGCCTTCAGAACTGTGGGAGAAGAAATATCTCTTGTTTCCTAAGCCCCCTGGTTGGTGGTACTTGTAACGGCAGCCCTAGGAAGCTAATATAGTGGGCAAGGAGGCCTCGTCTGTGAGGATGGCATCTGAGAAAAGACCTGAAGTTGGTGAGGGTAGGTACAAAAATAACTCAAGTAGTCCTTGCCAAATCAAAAGAATGGCTGTGTTGCAATGGTCATCGCTTATATTTAACCCATTTTTACAGTGCAAATTCCCAAAGTTCAGAGACCTAGTCTTGCAACCCAAGCTTGTAGCCTAGAGCCCAACATTTAGATATGCAAATATTTGTTGAATAAATGAATGAATAAACAGGTGTATGAGCAGAGACATCATTATTCAGAGACAAGAGACTTCAGAGCATGTAGCTATCTGGGGGAGAGGGAACAAAAAATCCTAAGTCCCTGAGGTAGGAATGTACTTAGCACAGAGGTCAGAGTGGCTGGGGTAGTGTGAGAAGAGCAGTCAATGAAGCGAAAGGGTAAATGTGACACAAATACCAACGGTCTTCTAACACAGCAGTGTTCAAACTGAAGCTCGGCATCATAATTACCTGGGTGACTTGTTAAAATACTGATTTCTGGGCTCAGCTCACCCTCAGTGTTTCTGGTTCAGTAGATCTGGGGCAGGGCCTGAGACAATGCATGTCTAACAGCTTCCCAGGGGATACTGATCTTGCAGATCCAGGGACCACACTTTGGGAACCACTGCTGTAGGCCATCCTAAGGACGTAGGCCTTTGTTCTGAGTTGGCTAAAATATTTCTGAGGGTTAGAGCAGAGGAGCAACACAATGTGACTTCCTTTTCAGCAGGAAACTATTTGGGTTGAGAATAGACTGTAAGGGGTGAAGAGTGGAGGCACAGTCGAGTTGTGAGATGATTGTAACAAAAAGTGCATAATGTGAAGGATCTACTAAAAAGCAGACATGAACAAGTATGCCTTGCCTGTGACCCAGAGTATTTCGGGAGCAGGGAGGAGCAATTGGGTTTCTTCACAGAAAACAAATATGTAAATAAGAGATTTGACTTCCCTGGTGCCTTGAAAGCTTGGCATGCTTAGAGAAGAACATTTATTTCATAGGCATTATATTACTTCTGAGGCTCACTGGCTTCCCCTCCATGTGGCGCCAATTTAGCAATCAAGCTCATGTCACATCTTGAAATTTTTAATGGGCCCTGTATGCATCCCCTGGAGTTGATTGCCTGGCTTGCTTTTGAAGGAAAAAAAAAGGGTTTTTTCATTCCACCCTCACACCAACTCAGAATCCTGTGAATTTTAAGAGCTTTTGTTTGAGTAGCTAATGAGGACTCTAATGCGCATGCTCTGGTAAAGTTCTCAGATCATTCACAGGGGTGACCTTTAAGAAGGTCCTAAAATAGAATATATATTATCTTTTCATATAAAACCCAGATCTCACAGTAGAAGAAATTCCCAAATATGAAGAATAAAGCAAAATACCAAGATTAATAATGACAGGAAAAGAGATATTTAGAAAAGAACAATGCATTCAAGCTTTTCGAAAGTATTTGATTTCTATTACCACATTTCCCTTTCATTCTGTGTGTGCTCCCACCTTCCCATTGATCTATCATCTTGGCAATATGCTCATAAAATCTACTCAGATCCCTTCAAAAACATCATGGTTTTAGGTCTTGCCTGTTTGAAAGGAATTCAAAATTTTATAATTTGGGTTTTACAAATACCTTAGTTTAAAAAAAAAAAGGGTATTTTGTTTAAATAACCAAAATCTTTGTGGAAGACATAGCTTAGGACCTTTCTACTTCAACATAAAAATTGAAGCATCTTCCAAGTCTTACTTAGACCACTTCAGAGCAGACATACTGTATCATTAGTGATGTGACTGTAAGCAAAACTTAATTTCTCTAAGTTGATCTCATGGAGGTAGAGAGTAGAATGGTAGATACCAGAGGCTGGGAAGGGTGTATGGGTGGGGGGTGAAAAACAGAGGTTGATTAATGGGTACAAATATATAGTTAGAAGGAGTAATTTTTAATGTTTGATAGCAGCATAGGGTGACTATATTTAACAACGAAGTATTGTATACTTCAAAATAGGTAAAAGAGAATACTCGAAACATTCACAAAACATAGAAATGATAAATACTTGAAGTGATAAATACCCTACATTCCCTGACTGGATCATTGTACAGTCTATGCATGTAAAGACATATCAAAAATATCCTACAACAATGTACAAATATTGTGTTTCAGAAAAAAAAAAATCTCTGTTTCTCAGTTTCCACATCAGTAAACTAAGGGAGTTTGGACCCTTCACTTTTATTTGGATCAAGTCATGAAGGGCCCAGTAAATTCAAGAATTAACTAATTTAAATTGTACTATTTTGCCCTATATTTATTTTGGCTTTAAAAGAGGAAAGTTATTTTAATGCATGTCTTCTAGGATATTAACACTGAGATTAAAATTCAAATTCCTTTGGAGGCTAGGCTGGTAGCATCAATGAGTGAAGCAGGTAAGAGGCAAAGAAAACAAAGCCAAGGACCAAGAACGTGCAAGCTAGGAGGGGGTAGTGGCAACCTCCAAATATAAAGCAACTGGTACTCAGCTCCAGGCTGTGCTATGCATGCAATGCAAGAATAGAGACCCAGGTTTGTTACACAATCCATTTCAGATGCTCAAAATATTCATTGTTGTTGTTGGTATTTAAAACACCTGGATTTCTTTTTTTCTTGAGATGGAATTTTGCTCTGTCATCCAGAGCTAGAGTGCAATGATGCAATCTCAGCTCACTGCAACCTCCACCTCCCAGGTTCAAGCAATTCTCCCGCCTCAGCTTCCTGCGTAGCTGGGACTACAGATTCGCGCCACCACGCCCAGCTAATTTTTGTATTTTTAGTAGAGACGGGGTTTTACCATGTTGGCCTGGCTGGTCTCAAACTCCTGACCTCGTGATCCGCCTGCCTCGGCCTCCCAAAGTGCTAGGATTACAGGTGTGAGCCACCGCGCCCAGCCTAAAACACCTGGATCTTTAAATCACAAGCAATTCAAATGTGAAACATTGTTATCACTATGCGGACCAAACCAACATGTCTTCTAGCTGAATCCAACCTGAAAGCTATTAGTTTGCATGATTAAAATCATATTGGTTAAGATTTATCCCTTCAGGGATTATTGTTGCATGCTAAATGTCCATAAGGAGAGTATCAGATCACATGAGTCCTCATCTTAATTAGTTTTCTCTCTGAAAAATAACTTTTGCAGCAACCTAATACTAACCTTATGCATGCCCCTACAAGAAAAAAGTTAAGTGTTTATAATAGACCAAGATAGACAGACAGAAAGACAGGCACGGGATATAATAAAAATGCTAACAAAACAACACAAACTGCTTTTCCTGAGGGGCCTTAGACAACTGCAATTTGACCTTTTTAACTCTAAATCAAGATGCTCTTTATTTCTGATCACTTGCATTGAAATGATGAACAGAAGTGGTCATGAATCACAAGAGTTGTCCCAATGCCCTAAACTAAAAAATAGACAAGTGAGGATACAACTGACACTATAAATAGGATTTTTTTTTCTTCCATGGAAAGATCAAAAGGATTAAGTAGTAAGCACCCTTAGGATATCTAAGTGGCTTTTTTTCTTTTTGTTTTTGTTTTACTAACAATACATTTGACATGCAGAGGCCCATAAATAATTCCAAGGGACAGTATTTAGGTTTATGGATTGGCTATATAAATAAAATTAGACTTCTGTCAGCTTGTCTACTGTTACTGCATCACATGAAAAATGTCTGGATGAATTTTCACCAATTTCGGAGAGAATATATGTGATGATTTGAGTGATAATATAGGTTATGTTCTTCATATCAAGTTGGATTCCTTCACAAAGATCTGAAAGTCTAGAGTAATTTATTTGAGAGATAATTCTGGGTGGCAGGAAGGAAGGAAGGAGAAAAAGCCAAGACAGCTGCATCACTGAACTGGTGATGACTATAAGCAACTAGGCTCATTCCCACTGGGGAATGTCTGAGAACCATAACGAACGTGTTTCAGAATGGTCCCTTCAAAAGCCAGAGAGACTGGGACATTTAACCGTAGACTCTCATCCTCCAGTGATTGGGATTCACCCTGGGTATTATCTTCTTTGCATATGAACACTACTCATGGCTTGGGAAGAAGCCTTGAGGCAGAAGAACAGAAAGATACTGGGGGCATTTGATGTGGGATGACCTTACCATCATAGGAACCCTCCATCACATCAGCAGCTTGTATGTAATCCAGGTAGACCACACACACACACAAAAAAATCTGCTAAATCATGTATGTAAAATTGAAGGTCATCACTGAGAAAGGACGTTATTCTTCAAAGCATGAGAACTTAAGTACAATGAGAAATCTATGCCTTTTCCACTTGAGAGAGAAAAGCTATCATCACCATATCATGACAGCCAGCACTGTTGGGCGCTGACTTTGAGCAACACTGTACCGTGTGTTTTGCGTGCATACTTCTTTGGGTCTTGCCACCACTTAATGCCACAGGCAATATTTTTGTCCCCATTTTATGACAATCAAACTAATGATTGGGCAGATTAAGTCATAACACTTTACTATACCAAGAGAACAAACACTATGTTCCAAATACATGCTCAAACAAAAAGTCATAGAGAAGACACCTTGAATCTCAGGCATTGATTTGCCACAAGCTGCTTCACACGTGGGCGACCCTAGAGAATATTCCTGGACCAGTAGCCTTCAGGATATATTTATTTCATTATGGTTCATGATTCTCTCCCCACCCCCCGCCCCACCAATTCTTCAACTCCTTTATTTAACATATAATGACAACAGAAAAGGAGAACAATCTCAATGTAGTAAGAAAAAAATAAGTGTACTTTTTCAGGATTAGAGAGGGTACAAATGAAAAATTTGCTTTCTCAGCAGAAATACACATACAGTTATCTCATTTAGTGCTGCCAACTAAAGAACTATTTGGATATAACACTATACTTTTCAGAAATATTTTACATTAAATTTATACATACATACATAAGTCTTTCACCATATACTGGCTTTATGATTCTCTTAAACAATGATCAGTACACCAGCAAGTCACAAATAAAAAATTTTCTGAAAATCTAATTAAATTCCCTGGGTAAACAAAACTCAAGTTAGAAAGGTCTCATGGCTATTGAACTTTCAAGAAACACACCTACTCTATGTCACAATATCCACTCATAAAAAACAAGTGTTTGTGGATGTGTATCTGAAAAGAAATTCACATTAAAGGGAATTATTTCTTAAAAGATAATTTTTCTCTCCTGCTAGGTGTCACCATTGCAGGGCTCTAAAACAGAGGCAGGTGTTTGCAATTCATGACTTCAGAACAACTTGGACACCAAAGATGTGTGTGCCTCATGCAGAGACCTCAATTTCTTTCATGGTAACTAATGACTCCCATACCCTCTGCTCTCTCGGCTTCCAATAAAGGTTTTGAATACCAAGGTAGAGAGAATGGAGAAACAAGTAGAGAATGGAAAAGAAACTGCTGAAAAATAATGGGTAAAGTTATATAGTGTCACAATGAGCATTTTTATTCTAATTTATTTAATTTTGTTTAGGCAGGCCAAGTGGGTAAATGTTGTGGGTGTGGTAAAAGGAGTCCTGGTAGGTGAAATAACATGAAATCTTCTTAATGATGCCAACCAAACTGTTAAAAACTGATACCTGGCAATTAAAATGTTTATCCACCTAGATTATTACTACTTTCTTCTCTGTTCTTGGTATATGTCTCCATGATTTGAGTTTCAGTTATGGCTTAACTAAAGAGGTTTTGTGAAACTCTTTTCAATTTCATTCTATTAGTTAGGTAGCTAAGTTAATTTTCTAAGATATAAAATCATACTGAGAAACAGACATACACGCTGTCGCAAAAATCTTTTCTATGTTACTTAAAACTACAAAAGTATTGAAGAAAATAGAAGAGAAAGGAAAAGTAGACAGCTAGAAATTGTAGACATAAATGCCAATGGACTTGGATGTGATATGAGTTGGCTTGTCCAGCGTATTAACATACTTTCAGAGATGCTAGTGTCTTGTTTAGTCCCTTAATTTTTCTTAGGTGGCTTTGATTTTTAAAGCATACGGTTCTGTTAACAACTGGCCAAAAAATATTTGCACATGAGATTTTGCTTTTTAAAAAAATAATTAGTGCCTACAACAGTGAATTCTTTGCGACTCATTACTTAAGAAGAATACAGTCACATGAATATTTAGGGAGGATTATGTGAAAAACATGTTTCTGTATTTTTATGGTAGTATAGTAAGAGGGAATGGACATCTTAGGACTTTTGCTTGGTCTTCACAGCCTCCTTGATACCCCTGATGCAGTATGTCAAATTATAGGTGGACATATATAATTGGATTTTTCTAGGGATAAGGGCCATGGCTTTCATCAAATTCTCAAAAGGGTCTAGGACATCTCCCCACAGCACACACAAAAAAGTAAGACCAACCAAGAGAAAATAAACAATTCTGAAGAGACAGTAGATCTTTAATTGCTTTTGTTGATCTAGTCTTAAGTGATGAACTGCTGGACTTCTTTGAGGGGCATCGAAGAGTCACTCACTCTATCTCATGGTATCTGCTCCATACAGGAAAATCATACTAGGTCTCTATTTAGGCAAAATGTTCCTCTCATAAACACCTCCACAGTATCCATGTTTTAGATATAGCCAGTCTTAAACAGTTGGATACTCCTTTTTGCTTTGGCTTATAGGAGGTTTAGGGTCAAGTCTATGGCCTGTTTCTAGCAACTATACCAGACTTTAAAGTCTATATGTCTGTGATTGAATTTAACACTGGAATGTAATAGTTTTTTCTAACCTTATACCCAACTCCCTCTAATGTTTATGTTATTATTCTGTACCTTACGTACTTTTAGAAGCTGCTTTAAACTCTCATGCCCATTGAAATAACAAGGCTTGTGAGGAAAACTAAACCCAGGGCAATTCAGTCACACTCCTGTCATTTCCAGCCCTACCCTTGTTTTATTTTTCCTGGTAGCACTTAAAAGTAATCACCTAACAGTATATTACATATCAATTTATTTATGAGTGTATATTTATGAGTGTTGTCTCTTTCTCCAACAGAAGAAGGTAAATACCACTGAGTCAGAGACATTATCTAACATGGCCAGTATTGCATCCTTAGTACCTAGAACAAAGTCTAGCCCTAATAGGACCTCAGTAGAGATTTGCTGAATGAACCTGGTGATCTGAGTTCACAGAAAAGGTTATTGATCAATTGATCCACAGAGCTCAACCAGTTAACTCCCTCCTCTGTGCTATTTTGACTCCTGTTAAATTTTCCAAAGCGTTCAAATGGAATCATTTTTAAGTTTGGCAATCTCCTAAGTTTAGACAGAAATCCATTCTATATACACAAATGTTCCCTGTTTGAATAACAATATAATTCTTCCCACTTGTTTTAAGTGATTCTAAAAGGAGGAAATCATTGGCTTTACAAGAATTTTGTAATTGGAAATCTGGGTACATTTTAGCAAAAGCTAATGGATACATACTTATTTTTCTGTGGAGCTGTATTTCTGTAGTGCCTTGAAAGGAACTCTTATTAAACTTTTAAGGATATTCAAAACAAGCTTTCTTTTACGTTACTAAGGAAAATTAACATGCTGTTTGTAGCCTTATACCAACTTCAGTTACATGGCCCTTAAATCATCATTTATATACTCTCAGTGTTCAGCAAAGAACAAAATATGAGTCCCATAGAATTTGTGGTTTGTTTTAAGGATGCATGAGAGTACAATTGAGAACCATGCAATTCATAACAAACTCAATCTAGACAAGACAGTATACTATTAAATGAAGCGCCACCTATTTCTTCTTTCCCACAAGAGGCTGAAGAATGGAAGTCATTCACTCAAATATGAAATTCATGAAACACTTTAATTCTATGACAGCCATACACCAAGGAACAGAAAAAAATCATTTCATCTCATAATGTTTTAGAGACCTCAGGCAAATGTAAACAGTAGATGCTGTTAGACATTAAGGATTCATTATGAGTACTAAACAGCTAAACTGAAAGTCTACTGGTTTATTTGAAATTTCATGAGATTCTAGTAGAAGATTTATTAAATTATTTACCAAACTTCAACAGGAAAGATTACCATTTATTCGGTCTGAATATAATGCTGATAGGCTTATTTCTTTCACAATTTGGTTTGTGTTAAGTGATAAAATATGTGGTAAAATAACATCTAGCATCTACCGTTAATTCACCAGTCATGATTCATTTAAACAGAAGACAGCAGTTCTTCTACAAGCTGACTCCTGGTGATTAAACATTCCCATGATTTTGTAATAAGATTTACCTTCTTTCAGTGAGACATGTCTGGGTCCCAGAGACCAAAGTTTAGTATTTATACACAGAAAATGGTCCTCTATTCACCAATATCTTTTGAGGAAACTATCTACATAATTCCATCATAGCTGGTTCCATATAATTCATCTTCAAATCTTTCTGAACATACAGCACAAGTACTGGATACTATTCTTCTCTTAAGTGAGTGTGTTCTTGCTAAATATTTATATCCATGAATTACATATAGTTATATGCATATATACGTATGTGTATATATGTGTATATACACATACCCATATATTGTGAGCATCTGTATGCATCCAAGATATGATGTGTATCTGTATACACACAGATATTGTGAGCATCTATACACACGGCAAAATGGAAGTGGAGAACTAGAATTAAGCCAGGTAATTCTGAATAATAGAAATTTCATGGAGATGCTGGAAGGAACAATGCCAGTGATGACACACAACTATCATGCAGAAGAAGGATCTAGCAGCATTGTTGCAAGATTGTAAAATAACAAAAGTCTCAAGAGGACAGATGACAAAACTTACTTTATCTCAGATAAATGTGTTTCCTGGTAAAGAATGCCTCTTAGGTGATAATTGAGTCCAATAAAATGGTAAGTTATAGAAATGAGAACAATACTAGTCTAAAGCAGGACCTGTGACTACCAAGACTTGATGACAGAGGACATGGGAAGAAAAAAAGGGAAAAGTTGAACACAGAGAAGACAGCACGAAGAGATTGTAACTTTGCAGTGAAGGGTGGCTGCCTCCAGGTTCTGATAAATGGAAAACGGAGGCAGAAGAGAGTGTGAAAGTTAGAGGGAGAGATTTGAAGATGTTATTCTGCTGGCCTTTAAGGTGGAGGAAGGGGCCAGAAGACATGGAATGCAGGCAGCCTCCAGAAGCTGGCAACCTCAAGGAAATAGATTATCCTCTGAAGCCTCCAGAAGGACCGTAGCCCTGCTGGCATCTTGATTTTTAGTCCAGTGAGACTTCTGGTATACAGAACTGTAATAGAACCTGTCTTTTTTTATACCACTAAATTTGGGGTAATTTGTTACAATAACAACAGGAAATTAATATACTCATTCTTACCAGGAGTGGCCTTTTTTCACGTGAATTTTCTGGAACTATATTATCCAGTAATTTAGAAACAATATTTGGGTTTGAATAAACTTCGTTCATCTTCCATTTTACCTCTATCTCCCTCAGTTTAGGGTTGGGTGATTTATATGTTTGTGGGTGTTTCATTTTCCAGCAAGAAAGATCCAAGGAATTCATATCATTTCCAAATCAAATTTCACTGTTCAAAACATTAAGCCCCATAGATCTCATACTACTTTAGGTAAATTACTTAAGACAAACTTTAAAACAGCTTAATAATAAATAAAAAAAAATCATTTTTTTCATTCAATGAGCAAGCAATTACATAATTTCAACTTTCTTTTACCCAATTTTAAAGTTATTTTAATTTATTAATACTGGTTCTGTCAAAATAAAGACTCTTAAATGTGTTTGATAACTTGATGATTCTGTTGCAAGAGAAAAGTTAATCTCTGATATCTCTAGACAGAGAAGAAGCACAGAGTCATTTTCACAGTCCATTTCACATACTCTCTCTGTTTGCTCCTTAAATCAATTTACATGTCCCTCAAGGAAGAGTGTCTATATATTTTGTCCATCATAACTCAGTTAATTCCTCATCCTTCATGTTTATTCCCACTGAAACTGAACACATCAATGGCCTCCCTGGCGTCTTTGCCCTGGGCTTTATAACCATGAAATCGGCTGCCTCCTTTCCTTCTTGGCATTTGCTACCAAAGACAGTCTAGATCTGACAGACACCTTCAATTCACATTCATCCAAGACTAACCAAAAGAGACACTGAATGGTTACTTTGTAATTCCCTTATTGTATCACTTTACTTTAAAAACAAAACAAAACTAGTAAGAAAAACAGCAAAAACACAGTGTGAAGCCCACAACTTTGGAATCAAACTCCAGTTTATACCCCAACTCTTAGCCTGCCTGATGTGCAACCTTAGACAACTAACCCAATGCCTTCCAGCTTCCATTTTCCCACTTGTGTCATGCAAGAAGAAGCAGTATTTCTCTTAATCACTTGTTATGGGGACTAAATGAGATACTGTCTTCAAAGCTTGTATATAGTGCTGGCTGATGGCAATTAATTGCTTGATAAAATGGCACTATCACTCTTCCGTCTCTTAAATAACTATTTTAGAACAAGACCTGTTACTTAACTTCTTTGGGTGGCATCTTTTTCATCTGTTAAGTAAGAAAGTTTGACTAGATAATACTGTATCATTTCCCCTTTAGTGGTACAATTCTGCAATACTAAGAACAATAGAAATATAAAGTGCATGGTTGTAAAATTGAAGGGATAGTTAGGTGAAAGGATATAGAAAGAGAGAATTGCATTGAAATATGTTTCTACAACTCTCTTTAAACATTTTTTTATTTGTCCACAGTTTATTTAACAGACCCCTGTGGGACTACCTACTCTGTCAGGTGTTATTCTAGGCTCAGAGGATTCAACAAGAAGCAAAACAAAGATCCTGCCCTGAGGCAGCTTACATTCTGGTGGGCAGACCAATGACAAACAAATGTATAGAAACATATCAGGTGGGGGAAAGGGCTGTGAAGTTGGATAAGGCAGGTAGGGGAGGGTGACTGATGGGATGGGGAGAATATTATTTTATTTTATTTTATAGTGATACATATTTGTACCTATTTATGGGGTCCATGTGATAATTTGTTACACGCATATGTGCAATGTTCAGCTCAGAGGTTTTAGGGCAAGCATCAGAGGATTTAGGGAAAACATCACTTCAAATATTTATTATTTCTATGTTACAACTGTCTTCTATTAATAATCACTCCCATATTAGCTATTAAGTTCTATTGTGCCATAGATCATTTGGAAATATATTGATCCGTGAGGTATCTCCAATCAAATTTTATAATAAAATAAAAGCTAATATTTGTTGTTTATTCTATGACAAACACTGTTCTATGTGTTGTGTTTTATGCTTATTAACTCATCTGATCCTTGAAAGACTCTAATACACACACATAGGCATACAGTATATGGGGAAATTCAAGCAGAATTTCCAATGTAATTATTCAATAAAATTTTACTTTAAGTGCTCTCCCTGCAGGATAAAATTGACTTGTGCTATGCCCTCTCCCTCTGCCTTTATACTTTGTCCTTTTCTTTTTCTTAAGAATACACTTGAAATTCTAACTTGAAAGTAATTTTGAATATTTAAAAAGGTCTTATAAATTTTTTTAAGTTATGTGTTTAGCATAACAGGGTCTAGATTAAAGTGTCAAATGCCAAATACAGGAAATAAACAGATGATTATGTGATAATGAGGCTTAAGTACTGGCAGAAAAGTTTCAATCATTTTGAAAGGGAAAACATATTAAATAAAGAGTAAAACAGGAACTATGCCCAAGAAAGATTAAAAACTCTAGGGCAGAGCTGTCCAATAAAAACAGAATGTGAGGCATGCATGTGAACCCTGTATATTATTCCATATTCTCTAGTAACCCATATTATAAGAATGTTTAAAAACAGGTAAAATTAGTTATAATGGTATGTTAAACACATTACATCCAAAATATTTTCATTTCCATGTATAATGAACATTAAAAATTATTGATCAGATATTTTACATTCCTTTTTAAAAATTAATTACTTGGCTGGGCACGGTGGTTCACACCTGTAATCCTAGCACTTTGGGAGGCAGAGGTGGGCAGATCACTTAAGGCCAGGAGTTCCAGACCAGCTTGGCCAACATGGTGAAATCTCATCTCTACTAAAAATACAAAAATTAGCCAGATGTGGTGTCATGCGCCTGTAGTCCCAGCTACTTGGGAGGCTGAAGCGGGAGAATCGCTTGAACTTAGGAGGCAGAGGTTGAAGTGAACCAAGATCTCACCACAGCACTCCAGCCTGGGCAACAGAGTGAGACTCCATCTCAAAAAATAAATAAATAAAATAAAATAAGTTAATTTATAATTGAGAAATAAAAATTGTATATTTATTCTGTACAACATGATGTTTTGAAATGTTTGTATATGTTATGCAATGGCTAAATCACACTAACATAAGCATTACCTCACATACTCATTTTTTGTGGTGAAAACACAAAATCTACTATCTCAGTGATTTTCAAAGATGAAATACATTGCTATTAACTGTAGTCACCATGTTATACGACAGATCTCTTGAACTTATTCCTCCTATCTTACTGGAATTTTTATCCTTTAACCAACATCCCCTTAATCTCACCCTCCAACCTGGTAACCACCATTCTACTGTCTGCTTCTATGAGCTCAACTTTTTTAGATTTCATATACAAGTGAGATCGTGTGATATTTGTCTTTCTGTGCTAGGTTATTTCACTTAACCTAATGTCCTCCAGGTTCATTATGTTGTCACAAATGACAGAATTTCCTTCTTTTGTATGGCTGAAGAGTATTCCGTTGTGTATATGTACCACATTTTCTTTAGCCATTCATCTACTGATAGACACTTAGGTTGATTCCATACTTTGGCTATTGTGAAAAATGCTTTAATGAACATGGGAGTACAGGTATCTCTTTGGCATACTGATTTCATTTCCTTTGGATGTATACCCAGTAGTGGGATTGCTGTATAATATGACAGTTCTATTTTTAAGTTTTTGAGAAACCTCCATACTGTTTCCCATAAGGGCTATAGTAATTTACAATCCCAACAACAGTATGCAAGGTTTTCCTTTTCTTTACAACCTCACCACCCCTTGTTAACTTTTGCCATTTTGATAATAGCCAACCTAACAGTTGTGATTTTGATTTGCATTTCTCTGGTGATTAGTGATGAATATTTTTTCATATACTTTTTGGCCACTTGTATGTCTTCTTTTGAGAAATGACTATTCAGGTCCCTTGTCCATTTTAATCAGATTATTTGTTTGCTTGCTATTGACTTGCTTAAGTTTCTTACATATTTTGGATATTAGCTCATTATTAGACACACGGTTTACAAATGTATTCTCCCATTCCATGGATTTTCACTTCCTCTGTTGATGGTTTTTTTGCTGTACAGAAGATTTTTAGTACATTCTTCTTCTTATACTAAGTTTTTGAAATCCACTATGTATTTGATATTTACACCACATCTGAATTCAGATATTCACATTTCAAGTGCTCAACAGCCACATGTAATTAGTGACTACCATGATGGATAGCAAAAATCTAGGTATGGCACAACTGTGACTAATGCCTAAGACACAACAATAGGTTAATCCATGAAAATCATAGATTCACTTCTTTTTTGAGATTCAAGAATTGTTTCAATGAGGTATCTCTAGTTTGTATAGAAATTAATGCTTGTTACAGGTGATAAGTTTGGGTTCCACAAGTGTTGGGATTGCACAAGGGAGGAAAGGAACACTTGGCAGAGACAGAAGGCCTAGGATCAAGCCTTAGTTTGCATAAGTCACTTAAAATTCATATATCTCATTTTCTCCAAATTGTCCTGTCTTCTTTCTATTGTTGTTTTGAGGATTAAATAAAATATTTTCAGTGAATTTGTAGAGAAGGATGTGACATAAGGAATGGTAACTATAATTGCTATTGAGTTAATGTTGATGATGATTATATTGTCAGCACTGTTGCTCTTTTTGAACTGAAATCTACATTAAAAACATTTCTATAGGAAAAGATTTCCAAAAATAGGACTTTGCCTAAATAATTAAATTATAAAGTGATTAAAAGTAGAATCACCAACAGTTACATAATATTAAATTTGGCTGGACACGGTGTCTCACACATGTAATCCCAGCACTTTAGAAGGCCAAGGTGGGCAGATCACCTGAGGTCAGGAGTTCGAGACCAGCCTGGCCAACATGGTGAAACCCCGTCTCTATTAAGAATACAAAAATTAGCCAGGCATTGTGGCACATGCCTGTCCCAGCTACTTGGGAGGCTGAGGCAGGAGAATCGCTTGAACCCTGGAGGCAGAGGTTGCAGTGAACCGAGATTGTGCCACTGCACTCCAGCCTGTGTGACAGAGCAAGACTCCATCTCAAAATAATAATAATAATAATAATAATAATATATATATAAAATAAATATATGTAATAATAATTATTATTATTATTAAATTTGCTTAACGGTTTCTCTTTATTTCACTTAGTCATCAAAATCAGATCTTTGGTTCTAAAAAATTATCAAGAGATAAAGGAGATAAGCATGAAGAACATAGGTTTATATTTCCAGGAGGTATAAAAAAAATATATACAAGGAAAAAGTTGTGTTAACTATATTATCATAGTAAATCATTACATCAACATTTGTGTTAAAAAACAGATAGATAAGAAAGCATTTTATTAGGAAATTGTTAGAAGAAACAGGTGAATTAATTAGTTACTGTCATTAGTTGGATTAATAACAATTCATTTATTCTAGACTGGTTTATCACAAATACAAAGTGTTCTTCCAAGTAAGAATATATGATTTTATGTTAGAATATGCTAGAAAGTGTTTAAAGAATTTTGGAAAAGCATACAGCTAAAGAAGTAAATTGTAGTTAGCATTCATTCTTGGTGAGAGTAAAGTCAGGCATAGGTTCATGAGAGAAAAATCTGAATTAACTAGTTTTTTAAAAGTTTTTCAAAAGCTTTATCTTTATTAGTCAAGGTAAAGCACAGAATATACACTGTTGATTTAAAACAACAACAACATCAATGTTTTATAGTTTCCAGTTTATAGGTCTTTCATCTCCTTAGTTAAATTTATTTTGAAGTTTTTTTGATACTATCATAAATGGGAGTGTTTCTTGATTTCTTTTTCAGGTAGGTTGATATTTGCAAATAGAAATGTCATGGATTTTTTTGTATGTTGATTTTATGTTTTACAAGTTTAATGAATTCATTTATTAGATATAGAAGTTTTTTGGTGGAGTCTTTGGGGTTTTCTATATATAGGATCATGTCATCTGCAAATAGAGATAATTTTACTTTTTCTTTTCCAACTTAGATATCCTTCATTTATTTTTCTTGTCTAATTGCTCTTGACAGTGCTTCTAGTATTATGTTGAACAGAAGTTGTGAAAATTAAGAATGTCTCCAGAGATTGCCTAATGTCCCCCAGCTGAGGGTGGGGGCAGCACCCCTAGTCAAGAATCCCAGTCAAGATTGACTGGACAGTGAGTTGTGCTGTTGTTGTTGTTGTTGTTGTTGCTGTTGTTGTTTGATGGAGGGGAAAGGATTCAAAACTGAAAAAAAATACATCAAACCAAGCGATGATTTTGGAAGCAAGTTTTCCAAGCATGGTAAATAGCAAATGCTATACCTGATAATGAACTTGGAAAGTCCAAAGAACATACAAAGGATTTGTGTGACTGAAGAACACAAATGAAGAAGGAAATAGAATCCGAGAGGCAGAAAAAGACTTTCAGGTCATGACAGAGAACTTAGATTTATTCTTTTTTAAGTGTGATTAGAGGTTTCAATAAAAGAGAGAATTTCTGATTAGCTGTGAAGCAAGAAATGTTCTGACTAGACCTTTAAATATGGATAGGCCTGGATTTTTACAGCCTGGGGTGAAAGATAGAAGTATTGCAGGACTGGATAAGGGATCGGAGATGATAAATTCTGTCTGGGCTGGCACCAGGGCTGTGCAGAAATGGGTTTTGGAATTGTCAGAAATGTAATCTAATGCTGGAAAAAGGGACATCTTCTACTCCAACCACTACTGGGATGACAACCTGGAGAAGCTCTCTCAAGGAGAGTGTGTTCCGGGCAACACACTGGCAGCAGCTGTGAGCTGTGGTACCCACTGTGAGTATATGGACTCTGGCTCAGCTCCAAACATGCCCCTTTAGGGAGAAAGGGCCCAAAGCCAAGGGCAGGTGGAACAACCCAACACGAACCAGAGACTGACAACCCAGGGACTGGCAACTAACAGCACAAAGATGTCAGCGACTTGAGTTTAAAATGTTCTTGTTAGAGGTTTACAGTCAACACCTTCAGACCAATGGAGACAAAGGTAACAGACTTTGGGTTTTTATTCTAACTCCCTTGCTGTTGTTTTGTCACTACGGAATCGGCATGTTCAAGGCATTCTTCTAAGGGCTTGCCATCCATTTTCTCACTTAATCTTATGAATGATCCTACGGGGTGGATTCTCTTATTTTCAGTATTTTTTAAAATAAGACACTAGAGCCTAGAAATGTTCTGTTTCTTGCCCATGCAATCTGAAACCTCAAAAATCTGATTTAAGCACAACTTCTTTAACCATCACATAATACTCAGATAAAGCAATAAACACACTATAGCGCTCTGATGAAGCAATGACAAAAATGAAATCACCTGCCAAAAATCATATCCAGCTAATTCCTAATAATCTGAGGAACAATTACTACTAAATTTCTAGGATTTGACCTTCAACGATACCAGCTGTTTTTCTAAGCACTGTATATGAATTGCCTGGTTTAATCCTCATAAAAACCTATGAGAAAATTCTTATTAATTGTTCCAATTTATAGATGAGAAACTTGAGGTTTAGAAATCTGAAGCATCTTGTCCAAAGTCACACAACCAGTAGGTGGTGGAATTGAGATTATAACCCAGACCGACAAATACCCAGTGCTTTGCTCATACTAAATTATTGAACCCAATTTTCTCCCAAAGAGGAAGTGTTCAGAAACTCACAGCTTTATTTGATAAAAATCAGGCATATTATTAAAAATCTAGGCAGCATTATTTAAAAGAATTTCACACACAAGGACATCTTGTGTCATAAACTGAGGCAATACTTTGGAAAGCTTCCCTTACGTTCTTACTGTTTGTGCAGAAGTTTTAAAGAAAACACATTAAATTCATTTGTCAATTTATTTCACATAATATCTGAATTTACAAACGAGTCTATGGAAAGAGGCCTTGGTTTCTTGATTCTGTAATCTTGTATTAATGCACTGGATAGTTGAAGGGGTCAGATATTTTTCCAAGTACCTTAGGTAAGGATCTGTCCCTACTCCATCTGCTCCCCCACCTTTGAATCTTCTAACCAAAAACAGTTTGAGAAACCAGCAAAGACTAAGAGTTCCAGAAGCCACTGTCAATGTTTTAGAATTTGTGTATTTGTATGAGTTCCAGTGTCTGACACAGGAATGACAGAATGCTGCTATGTATGTGTTAGCACACTTCCAGTGACACCAGGGTCACGTAAGAGACTGGCCCAACCTGTTGGTGACCCAATCTATTGAAAATTGTCTATTCTTGAGAAAGAAAATTGTGAGCATTAAGAGGCATCCATGAGGCAGTGAAAGTAAGCCAGAGTTTGGCATTAGAAGTTGTAGATTTGAGTCCTTTTGTACTGTACAAGCTTTGTGGCCTTTGGCAAGTCACTATAACTGCTGAAAGATTAGGGCTTTTTATTACACAGGAGGCAGCATAATCCTGACCATGGCTATCGGGAAGATTGCAGTGCAGATCAATAGGACAATAGGTGAATGAGTGGTTTATGGACTGTACAATGTTCTAACAACAAAAAGAGGCATTCATAATATTGATGTTAAACATCCAGTTACACAACTGACTCCACTAAACTAGGGATAGCGTGTCTCTCCTCTGTGCTCAGGTCTTTTTCACAATGGCAGTGTGTGCTGAAGCAGAGCTGACACAAGCCAGTGTGTTCTGGAGATATAGGAGGGATGAAACTGATGTGAGTAAGCCATTTATGCTTATGGCAGTTGCTCAAGATAGAAATGGAAAGTTCTCCATGTTTTAAGGCATTAAACAATCAGTTTATTTACAGCCAGTGGGCATGAGATAAACATTGCAGACCCAAGAGCAACTATCTTTGTTATCTTTAATGTAAATAATAATTATTATAACAATAATAGCAGCTCATGTATTGGTCAACTACTTTTATAAACAAAATGCTGTAAGACTCATAGGCTTAACACAATTATTTATTCTCAATTCTTCAACCAGCTTATCAGCTGGGGATTTGTTAATTGAGGCTGGGCTCAGGCAGGCAGCTCTGTTCCAAACTGCAAGCTCACTTGGGCTTAGATCCTCAGTGTGGGCTGGGGCTCATGTGTGTTCATTCTAGAACTCAGGAAAAAGGGGCAGCAGCTACCTGGGAGCAAGGCCTTTTCAGGGCAATGACAGATGAGCAAGACAGCACTTGCCTAAGTACATTTCAGGCCTCTGTCTAATCTACATACATCACATTCACTAGGTGCTTACTGCATGTTCAAGCAATTGTTATGAAGAACTTTATCCCCATTGTTTTATACAATTTTCATAACAACCCTGTAAAGCAAGGTCCATTTTTATCCTAGTTTTATACGTGAGAAAACCAAAGCGAAGAGAAGTTAAGAAAATTTACCAATATCCCACAGTTAGTCAATGATCGAGTCCAGATTTGAGCACAAGTTTTGTCAGTACATTCTATTGACGACTTAAATCCTTGTTCATCAATACTGCAATTAAAATGGGGCTAGTTTCAGAGTGTTGAATATATCTGGGTTCCCATATCATGACATTTAAAATATATTTTTTATTTATATCATGGAATATTTGCTATACACAACCATTCATAGCACACATCCACATGGTAATGCCTAATAAAATAAACACATAAAAATCTACCACCAAACAACTAGACTATTACCAATATCCTCATACGATCCTTCTCTGGCTCAACTTCTTGACTCCTCCCTGAAGGTAACCACTATCTTGAATTTTATATTTGTCATTCTCTTGCTTTTGTTAAGGATAGATTGATCATACATGTCTGTATCAAATAGTTTTGCTCAACTGTGCTGTCACTTGTATCTGTAGTTAATTTATTTTTTATTGTTGTGTAAAAATAGTACAGTTAATGAATATATCACAATACATCACTTATCTTACCAATGAATGTTGGTTTGCTTTTAATGTTTTGCCATCATAAATAATGCTTCTATGAACAATCTCACTAGTAACGCATGAGATTTCCCATTATGCTAAATCTTCAGCCATCCTTGGTATTGTCAGACCCCATAATTTAAGGAAAGTAAAAAAATATTTTATTATGTTCTTAATTTCCATTTCTCTGCTTACCACAAAGGCTTAGCACATTTTCATAAGGTAATTCATCATATATGTTTTCTCTTCTGTGAACTGCTTGTTGATGACCCTTGCCAATTTTCCTATTGCATTATCTTCCTTATTGAGTCATGTCAGTTATGTGTCTGTTTATACAGTATATTCACATAAATTTTTCATTATATATATAGCATTAATATTCTCTCTCAGTTTATGGCTTGTCTTTTTATTCTCTTCATGGTAAATAGTGAAAGGATTTGTCAATCTTTTCCTTAATGGTTGATATGGTTTGGCTCTGTGTCTACCACACTATTTGCCTACCACACTATTCTGGGCAAATTATTGTAACTTTATTATAGTTGTTCTTATGTGGTAAAGCTAGACCTTTCACCCTCCTCCCTTTGTTTTGTTTTGTTTTTTCAGGAGTCTCTTGACTATTCCTGGTCTTTTGATCTTCCATTAAAATATAAAATCAGCTTATAAATCATTTCTTAAATGTCTGGATTGTGATTAAAAATTCATTTAATCTCTAGATCAACAGGGAAGAATTAATATCTTTACAATATTAAGCCTTTGTATTCTTAAAATAATAATTTTTATTGTTTATATTTTTAAATAAAGTAATAAAGTACTATATTTCTCCACGTTTTGCACATTTACTGCTAAATTTATCCTTAAGTACCATACATACTTTGCTGCTAATATAATATTACCTTCTCAAAATTATGTTTCATAAATTTTTGGTTAGTGTATATAAATGCAATTTTGGACTGCTGGTGTTACATCCATCCACCTCTCTACCCTCTATTATTTTGACATATATATAGATATATACATGTATATATATAGATATCTACATTTTATAGAAATACGTATATATATCTACTATATATATATCTTATATATATATATATATATATATATAGAGAGAGAGAGAGAGATCTTCCGATTTTCTGTATGGACAATCACGTGCCAAAAAAATGATAAGAGCATGGTGTTTTTCCTTTCCATATTTTACATTTTTTCCTCTTTCTTTCCATGCTGCACTGGCTGGGACCTGCACCATAATGTTGGATAGCAGTAGTAAAAATAAGCATCCTTGCCTTGTTTGAAGTTTTAAAGATAATGTTTTTAATATTTTACTATTAAGAATTATGTTTACTGTAGGAGTTTTTTGGTACTCTTTAATAGATTAAAGAAATTTCCTTTTATTCATAATTTTCTAAGAGTTTCATCACAAATAAATGTGGAATTTGTTAAGTGCTTGTCTGACATCTGTTGAAATCATGTTGTTTTAATCCTTAAATACATAAATGTGGAAATTACATGAATAAACTTTTAATTTTAACTCACTTGTGAATTTTTGGAATAAATTCAGCTTAGTTTTGGTGCATTACCGTTTGTGCAGATTGCTGAACTTTATTTTTCTAAAACAGATTGCTGAATTTTATTTTTCTAATATTTGGGGTAATACCTTTGCATTTATATTTATGAGTAAGATCACTTCTTATTTCCATTTTGGATCATAGAATGAAATTATGTGATAGTGTCCCTTTTTTGTATCTTGTGAAAGAATTTTTATAAAATTGCAATGATTTGTTCCATAAAGTTGTGTAGAATATCCTACAAAGCCATCTAAATCTGGTGTTTTCTTGGTTTGAAAAAAGAAATTTATAAAGCTAAGTTATACAAGGTTTGAATGATATAATTAATAAGCCTGAATCTATAAAAGACTATTTTTTGAAGTACACACATGTTTAGAGTTATGTCTTGTGCCTATCAGCTAGATAAGCCACATTCTTCTTAAACCAATGTGATACTTTCATAAAATCTTACCATGATCTAGGCCAAAGAGAAAGACTCAGCCCATTTTAAGGAATCAGCACTATTAAAAAGATTAACAAAACAGGCAATTCTAATGAGATGGATAACTGACAGACCTCTCAGTAAAGTATAAAGTTCTGTAAATCTCCTACTGTGATGTTATATTTGTCAGTTTCTTTCTGTAGTTGTAGCAATTTTTGCTTTATATATGTTGAGACTATTTTGTAAAGTACATACATATTTAGAATTATATCTTCCTAGTGAGTTGAGATTTACTTTCAGTAAATGATTTTTGTCCCTAATAATAATTTAAATTAAAAAAAATTCAGATACATAGTAAGTGTATACATGAGTTATTTTGATACAGTCATTCAGTACATAAAAATTACATCAGGGCAAATGGGGGTATCCATCAACTCGAGCATTGATCCTTTTTGTGACAAACAATCCTGTTATACTCTTTTAGTTATTTTTAAATATATAATTAAATTATTATTGACTGTAGTAATGCTGTTGTGCTATCAAATATGAGATCTTATTCATTCTTTCTAACTATGTTTTTGTAACCATTAACCATCCCCATTCCCCCCACCGAGCACCACCACTACCTTTCCCAGCCTCTGGGAATCATCCCTTTACTCCCTATCTCCATGAGTTCAATTGTTTTAATTTTTAGCTCCCACAATAAGTGAGAGTATGCAAAGTTTGTCTTTCCATGCCTGGCATATTTCATTTAACGTAATGCCCTCCAGTCCCATCCACATTGATGCAAATGACAGAATCGGATTGTTTTTGTGTGTTTGTTTTTATTTTACTTTAACTTCCGGATACGTATGCAGAACATACAGGTTTATTATATCGGTATATATGTGCTATGGTGGTTTGCTGCATCTATCAACCCATCATCTAGGTTTTAAGCCCTGCATGCATTAGCTATTTGTCCTAATGCTCTACTTCCCTTGCTCCCCACCCCCTGACAGGCCCTGGTGTTTGTTGTTCCCCTCCCTGTGTCCATGTGATCTCTGTTCAACTCGCACTTATGAGTGAGAACATGAGGTGCTTGGTCTTCTGTGCCTGTGTTAGTTTGCTGAGGATGATGGCTTCCAGTTTCATCCATGTCCCTGCAAAGGACATGATCTCATTCTTCTTTATGGCTATATAGTATTCCATGGTGTATATGTGCCACATTTTTTTTATCCAGTCTATAATTGATGGGCATTTGGGTTGGTTCCATGTCTTTGCTATTGTAAACAGTGCTGCAGTGAACATACATGTGCATGTGTCTTCGTAGTAGAATGATTTATATTCCTTTGGGTAGATACCCAATAATGGGATTGCTGGGTCAAATGGTATTTCTGGTTCTAGATCCTTGAGGAATCACCACATTGTCTTCCACAATGGTTGAACTAATTTACACTCCCACCAACAGTGTAAAACCATTACTATTTCTCCACAGCCTCACCAGCATCTATTGTTTCTTGACTTTTTAATAATCGCATTTTGACTGGTGTGAGATGGTATCTCATTGTGGTTTTGATTTGCATTTCTTTAGTGATCAGTGATGTTGAGCTTTTTTTTCATGTTTGTTGGCTGGATGTCTCCTTTTGAGAAGTTTCTGTTCATATCCTTTGCCCTCTTTTTGATGGGGTTGCTTTTTTGTTGTAAATTTGTTTAAGTTCCTTGTAGATTCTGGATATTAGACCTTTGTCAGATGGGTAGATTGCAAACATTTTCTCCCATTCTGTATGTTGCCTGATCACTCTGATGCTAGTTTCTTTGCTGTGCAGAAGCTCTTTAGTTTAATTATATCCCATTTGTTAATTTTGGCTTTTGTTGCAATTGCTT
This sequence comes from Pongo pygmaeus, assembly GCF_028885625.2. Classification (NCBI taxonomy): domain Eukaryota; kingdom Metazoa; phylum Chordata; class Mammalia; order Primates; family Hominidae; genus Pongo; species Pongo pygmaeus. Next base: position 85,474,340 of record NC_085930.1, read on the forward strand.
TTAGGGTTTTCATCATGAAGTCTTTGCCCATGCCTATATCCTGAATGGTATTGTCTAGGTTTTCTTCTAGGATTTTTATGGTTTTGGGTTTTACATTTAAGTCTTTAATATATCTTGTGTTAATTTTTATATGAGGTGTAAGAAAGGGGTCTACTTTCAGTTTCCTGCATATGGCTACCTCGTTTTCCCAGCACCACTTATTAAATAGGGAATCCTTTCCCCATTCCTTGTTTTTTTCAGGCTTGTTGAATATCAGATAGTTGTGGATATGTGATGCTGTTTCTGAGGTCTCTGTTCTGTTCCATTGGTCTATATGTCTGTTCTGGTACCAGTACCATGCTGTTTTGGTTACTGTAGCCTTGTAGTATAGTTTGAAGTCAGGTTGAGTGATGCCTGCAGCTTTGTTCTTTTTGCTTAGGATTGTCTTAGCTATCGTATTGTTTTTTATGACTGAATAGTACTCCGTTACGGATATGTACCACATTGTCTTTATCCATTTGTCTGTTGATTGGCACTTAGGTTGTTTCCAAATCTTGGCTATTGTGAATAATACTGCAAAAAAAAATGAAAGTAAAGGTATATTTTCAATATACTGATTTCCTTTCTTTTGGGTATACACCTAGCAGTGGGATTGCTAGATCATATAGTTGCTGTATTTTTTAGGTTTTTGAGGAACCTCCAAGCTGTCCTCCATAGTTGTTGCACTAATTTACATTCCCTCCAACAGTGTACAAGGGCTCCCTTTTCTCCACATCTTCACTAGCATTTGTTATTTTCTGTCTTTTGGATATAAGCCATTTTAACTGAGGTGAGATAATATCCCATTGTAGTTTTAATTTGCATTTCCTTATGATCAATGATGTTGAGCACCTTTTCATATGCCTGTTTGTCATTTGTATGTCTTCTTTTGAGAAATGTCTAGTCAGATTATTTGCCCATTTTAAAATCAGAACATTATTTTTTTTTCCTATAGAGTTGTTTGAGCTCCTTATATATTCTGGTTATTAGTCTCTTGTCAAATAGGTAGTTTGTAAATATTTTCTCTGATTCTGTTGGTTGATCTTCACTTTGTTGATTGCATCCTTTGCTGTTCAGAAGCTTTTTAACTTGATGTAATCCTATATGTCCATTTCTGCTTTGGTTGCCTTTACTTGTAGGGCATTTCTCAAGAAGTCTTTGCCCAGTCCAATGTCCCCACTGTTTTCGTGCAGTAGTTTCATAGTGAGGTCTTAGATTTAAGTCTTTAATTCATTTTTATTTTACTTTTGTGTATGGTGAGAGATGGTGGTCTAGTTTTATTCTTCTGAATCTGGATATCCAGTTTTTCAGCACCATTTGTTGCAGAAATTATTCTTTCCGCCAAGGTATGTTCTTGGCACCTTTGTAAAAAATAAGTACACTGTATGGATTTATTTCTGGGTTCTCTATTCTTTTCCATTGGTCTATGTGTATGTTTCTATGTCAATACAATGATGCTTTGGTTACTATAGATCCGTAGTATGATTTGAAATCACGTAATGTAATTCTTCCAGTTTTATTCATTGTAGCCAAAACTTAGGATAGCTTTGGCTTTTCTGGGTCTTTGCACTAAGTCTGTACATTACTTTGAGTAGTATAGACATTTTAACAATGTTGATTCTTCCAGTCCATGAACATGGAATACTTTTCATTTTTTGTGTCTTTAATTTCTGACATCAATGTTTTATAGTTTTCATTGTAGAGATCTTTCTTGGTTAAATTAGTTCCTAAGTATTTACTTGTACTTGTAGCTATTGTAAATGGGATTACTTTCTTGATTTCTTTTTCTGATTGCTCACTATTAGCATATAGATATGCTACTAATTTTTTATGTTGATTTTGTGTGCTACAAATTTACTGAATTTGTTTATCAGTTCTAACAGTTTTTTGATGGAGTCTTTAGGTTTTTTTCCAAATGTAAGATCATAACCTGCAAACAAGGATAATTAGAAGTCTTCCATTTTAACCCATTTATGCCTGAGATTGCAATTTTTTGAATTTGAAAAATCGGACTTTGGCGATGACCTTGAGCAGTAGGATAAAAATAACTCCCACATGTTTAGTGTTCCAATAATGGAAAACTAGGCATAAATGGGTTTTGAAAGCCCTTTATATCTTTCTCTTGTCTGTTTGCTCTAGCTAGGATTTCCAGTACTATATTGAATAACATTGGTGAAAGTAGACATGCTTGTTGTGTTCCCCATTTTACAGGAAAGGCTTTCAGTCTTTCCCCATTCAGTATGATACTAGCTATGATTCTGTCACTACAGCTTTTATTATGCTGAGGTATATTCCTTCTATAAACAGTATTTTTATAGTTTTTATCATGCCAGGATGTTGAATTTTTTTAAAAAATTTTCAGCATCAATTGAAATGATCACATGGTTTTTGTCCTTCATTTTGTTAGTATGATGTATCACACTGATTGATTTGCATATATTGAATCATTTTTGCATCCGTGGAATAAATCCCACTTGGTCATGATGAATGACCTTTTTAATGTGCTGTTGAATTTAATTTTCTATTATTTTGTTGAGGTTTTTTGCATTAATATTCATCAGGGATGTTGGCCTGTAGTGTTTGTTTGTTTGTTTGTTTCTTTGATGTGTCTTTGTCTGGTTTTGGTATTAGAGTAGTACTGGCCTTGTAGAATGAGTTTGGAAGTATTCCCTCCTCCTCCACTTTTTTAGAATAGTTTGAGTAGGATTGGTATTAGTTCTTTAAATGTTTGGTAGAATTTAGCAGTGAAGACATTGGGTCCTGGGCTTTTCATTACTGGTAGACTTTTTATTAGGACTTTGATCTTGCTACGTTTTATTGGTCTGTTCAGCCTAATAATTTTTTAATTAATTTTTTTCTGTATGGATTTACATACATGAACCATGTATTTGCCTTTTCTAGCACAGTTCTAACATCAAAGAGTTGGCCATACTGGATGCAAAAATAGACTTTTACTTGGTAAATATCTGATTATTTTAAATAGCTTCCTTATTGCTTGCTTATTTTTATTTCATCTTTTATTTCTTTAAATATTTCATAAGGTAATTTTGTATTTTGTTTCTGATATTCCCATGTTAAATAATTAGGTGTCTAAATCTGATTGTTTTCTTGCTTTTGCTGAGTCTCACCCATTGTGGTTTTTGGACTACTATTGGTTGACCTCAGTGAATTGAAACCCTAGGGGGTTATACTGGGGATACTTTTCACCATGTGGGATTTGCTTCTGGACTTGCTAAGAGCCTGAAGATGCTATTAGCCAGTAATGGCTAAATCTAGGAATATAAGGTTCTGCTCATATAGTCATCCTTGATAGTCATGTTCTCCTGAAATTTAGAGATGAACAACACTCAATTGTATGCAAACATAATTTCTGATGATGTATCAGATGCCTCTTCTACAGTACTTTAAATAACTTCTTGGTACCATCTCTCACTCTAGCCACTGATACCATAATGGACTCTCCCAAGTTTTGATGAGCTTCATATTGGTGCAACCTTACAGTGACTCATGCCTTTTTGAAGTTAGATCAATTTCCAACATTTCATGCTTTTCATTTTCTGTGTCATAGAATATACCCAAGAGTCCCTTGAAGGTGAAATTTTGCCCCACTTCATGTATCTCTTGCTTTCTGACCCAAATTTATCTAAGACACTATGGCACAGGGTGCCTACAAGAAGTTGCTTAATTCTTGGAAATGTGAGGTAGCTAATGCCATGGGGCTACTTCTGACCCCTGGGGGCTGGAAACATAAAGATAAATGTGTCTCTGTCTTCAAGATGAATAGCTCAGAAATGCATTTCAAAGGGTCTAGCACCAGAGTGTCCCTTAACAGCAGCCAACCCTATAACTCATTCTTATATTGACTTTGTTTATTTCCTTGTTCATCAAGCTTATCTATTTCTCCTGCTCCCTGGATCATTTCTCCAGTAAGCTTCCTGCACTCAGAACTTTGTTTCATACTCTGATTCCTGGTCAACTCATCCTAAAACAGAACAAGATTAGGAAGAAAATAAAACAGAGTAAAATGATAGAGTGATTGGAGTTGAGGAGAAGAAGCTCAGAGAGCCTTTTAGGAAGAGAGGAGAGTTGAGCTGAGACCCCAAGGTATAAAAGGAGTCAACCCCATGAGAATGTGGGTGCTGTCTTCTAAATACAGAAACAACTGGTAGCAAACCTCTGAGGTGAAAAGAAACAGAAAGAAAATCAATGCAGTAGGAAAGGAAGTAAATGTTTGGTCAAGGTATACTCCCAGAAGACCCTATCAGCCACTGTAGAGAATCTGGGATTCATTTTGATTGGATCAAGAAGCCTTTTGATAGTTATGGGAAGGAGAATAAGACAATCTGATTTGTACACAGTCAAGAAACCTGCTAGGCAGTCCTAAGAGTCAGATCTCAGAAACTCTGTTCATTGTTTAAAAATACATATAACTCACAGAACGGTGGCTCACACCAGGGATCCCAGCACTTTGGGAGGCTGAGGCAGGTGGATCACCTGAGGTCAGGACTTCGAGACCAGCCTGGCTAACATGGTGAAACCCCGTCTCTACTAAAAATACAAAAATTAGCTGGGCATGGTGGCAGGTGCCTGTACTCCTAGCTACTCGAAAGTCTGAGGCAGGAGAATCACTTGAACTCGAGAGGCGGAGGTTGCAGTGAGCCAAGATCGCACCATTGTACTCCAGCATGGTGACAAGAGAAAAACTCTGTCTCAAAAAAAAAAAAAAAAATACATATATATATATATATATATATATATATATTTACATATATATACACACACACATACTGGGAACAATTTGAACTTGTTCTGAATTCATAATCTTCGTTTTGTATTTGAGAAAATGTCCTTATGTCTGTCTTCTGTTAGTTTGTATCTGAAGCCACATTACCTCTTCAGCTAATGTAGCAATATTTGATGCTAAAAATAAACATACTGGTATATAAATAGCTGACTGTTTTTCTATTTACAGGTGACATAATCCAAGTAGTAAAATTACAAGGCCAGAAATGGTAATTTTTTCCATTCCCTGTTACATTCAGTCAACTTGTCCTAAATGAAGAGTTTGATTTATTGATTTCTACTCCTGCTAGCCATGTTTGAGAATGCTCACCTCACTGCAAAGTCACCAGCACTCAGCCCAAGTGGTCTCTCCTTGGCTAGGCAATCAGAGTGTAAAAATGACCACACAAACTGAAACTGTACATAGGGATCTTAACGACCAATAGAAAAATGGCAATTATTCTCTGACCTTTAAAACTTTTCGTTAAATCATTAAAACTCACTCTCAGTTATAAATATATAGAGAAATTTAAGACAGTAAAATGCATATATTTAGTAGAACACTAAACATTAGAAACATTGAAAAGTAAGGTGTGCTATGAACTTAATTGTGTCCCTTCCTCAAATTCATATGTTGAAACTTTAATCCCCAAAGTGATTGTATTTGAAAATAGGGCTTTTAGGAGATAACTAAAGTCAGATGAGGTCCTGAGAGTGAATCTTATCTTATGTGATGGGTGACCTTACAAGAAGAGGAGGAGAAAGAGATCTCTCTCTTCCCTTACTTGCATAAAGAAGAGGTCATGTGACACAGTGAGATAACAGCTGCCTATAAACTGAGAGAAGAAGCCTTGGAATAAAATCTACTTAGCCAGCCCTTTGATTTTAAACTTCCCAGCCTCCAGAACTGTGAGAAACAACTTCCTGTTGTTTAAATCACCCAGTCAATTGTATTTTGTTATGATAGTCTGAGATAAGACATGGTACTTTATTTCTTTGTTAAAAAGAAAACAAAAGGTTGGGCACAGTGGCTTGTACCTGTAATCCCAACTACTTGGGAGGCTGAGGCAGGAGGACTGCTTGAACCCAGGAGTTCAAAACCATCCTGGGAAACACATGGAGACCCCATCTCTTAAAAAAATAAAAATAAAAATACGTAAAAAATTATCCAAGTGCAGTGGTGCACACCTGTAGTCCCAGCTACTTGGAAGGCTGACATGGGAGGATCTCTTGAGCCCAGGAGTTTGAGACTTCAATGAGCTATGATTGTGCCACTGTACTCCAGCCTGAGCAACAGAGCAAGACCTCAACTGTAAAACCAAACAAACTTATCAAGAGTAGTTTAACCAGTGTTTGCCTTCCTCTTCTCATCACAGAACTTCTATACTCTAGCCAAATCTTTTCTATACCTTGGCAAATTGTCATACTCCATTCTGAGTCTCAATCGGCTTCCAACATTTTATCCTTTGGGATTTCAATGTCATGAAATATCTCCAGGAGTTTCTTGAATGTGAAAATTTTTTTCTAATGTCACTTTCTCTGGGACATCTTCATACTTTCACATCAATCACTTCTCTCATTTATATTGACAAGTTCACCTTCACTAAGTTCCTCTGGCTACACATGTAGAATCTCTCAAATGGTGGTAGTGTCAATGTTCCCACAGTCAGCTCTTTCTTCTCTGATTTCACCCACATTCAATTTTAATTTCAGTCCCAGTATTATCGTTTTTGGTTTCCTTACTCCATTTTCATATTTATTGGCCAATTCCTTAATTCAATTATCCATCTCTATAAAACGTCATGTAGTTCTATCACTGGCAAACAAGAGGCAACACAACTACATGCATTGCTGTCTGTGCATAATATAAATAACAGGTGCACAGTGACCAACTGCCAATGGGCTTTGAAAGAAATGACATCATGGGTCTCTGGTTATGATGTTCATCTGTTATTTATGTAGTGATTTGTGGATTGAAGAACTAGTAAGAGAAGATTGGAATTCATACAATTACAGTTAATATTCTGCGGTAACTGAAATTTGAACTGTGTTTTTGGAGGGCTGGTGCTAGTGAATTAACTGGTGGTGAATGAAATTTGTGCATGTCACTACCATACAAAACAAATACTTACTATATTATGTTTTTCATCTTCATCATTTAGATAGATGAAAGGTGACAAGTCTTGGTGTTTTTTAAATTATACTTTAAGTTCTAGGGTACATGTGCGCAATGTGCAGGTTTGTTACATAAGTATACATATGCCATGTTGGTTTGCTGCACCCATTAACTGGTCATTTACATTAGGTATTCCTCCTAATGCTATCCTGCCCCCCAGTCCCACACAGGCCTCGGTGTGTGATGCTCCCCACCCTGGCCATGTGTTCTCGTAGTTCAACCCCCACCTATGAGTGAGAACATGCAGTGTTTGGTTTTCTGTCCTTGTGATAGTTGGTTTAGAATGATGATTTCCAGCTTCGCCCATGTCCCTGGCAAAGGACATAAACTCATCCTTTTTTATGGCTGCATAGTATTCCATGGTATATATGTGTCACATTTTCTTAAGCCATTCTATCAATGATGGACATTTGGGTTGGTTCTAAGTCTTTGTTATTGTGAATAGTACCACAATAAACATATGTGTGCATTTGTCCTTATAGTAACGTGATTTATAATCCTTTGGGTATATACCCAGTAATGGGATTGCTGGGTCAAATGTTATTTCTAGTTCTAGATCCTTGAGGAATCGCCACACTGTCTTCCACAATGGTTGAACTAATTTGCACTCCCACGAACAGTGTAAAAGCGTTTCTATTTCTCCACATCCTCTCCAGCATCTGTTGTTTCCTTACTTTTTAATGATCGCCATTCTAACTGGCATGAAATGGTATCTCATTGTGATTTTGATTTGCATTTCTCTGATGACCAGTGATGATGAGAATTTTTTCATATGTCTGTCGGCTGCATAAATGTCTTCTTTTGAGAATTGTCTGTTCATATCCTTTGACCACTTTTTGATGGAGTGGTTTGTTTTATTCTTGTAAATTTGTTTAAGTTCTCTGTGGATTCTGGATATTAGCCCTCTGTCAGATGGGCAGATTGCAAAGATTTTCTCCCACTCTGTAGGTTTCCTGTACACTCTGATGATAGTTTCTTTTGCTATGCAGAAGCTCTTTAGTTTAATTAGATCCCATTTGTCTATTTTGGCTTTTGTTGCCATTGCTTTTAGTGTTTTAGTCATGAAGTCTTTGCACATGCCTATGTCCTGAATGGTATTGCCTAGGTTTTCTTCTAGGGTTTTTATGGTGTTAGGTCTTACATTTAAGTCTTTAATCCATTTTGAGTTAATTTTTGTATACAATGTAAGGAAGGGATTCAGTTTCAGCTTTCTACATACGGCTAGCCAGTTTTCCCAGCACCATTTATTAAATAGGAAATCCTTTCCCTATTCCTGTTTTTCTCAGGTTTGTCAAAGATCTGATAGTTGTAGATGTGTGGTATTATTTCTAAGGCCTCTGTTCTGTTCCATTGGTCTCTCTCTCTGTTTTGGTACCAGTACCATGCTGTTTTAGTTACTGCAGCCCTGTAGTATACTTTGAAGTCAGGTATCATGATGCCTTCAGCTTTGTTCTTTTAGCTTAGGATTGTCTTAGCTATGCAGGTTATTTTTGGTTCCATAGGAACTTTAAAATAGTTTTTTCCAATTCTGTGAAGAAAGTCATTGGTAGCTTGATGGGGATGGCTTTGAATCTATAAATTACCTTGGGCAGTATGGCCATTTTCACAATATTGATTCTTCCTATCCACGAGCATTAAATGTTCTTCCATTTGTTTGTGTCCTCTTTTATTTCATTGAGCAGTGGTTTGTAGTTCTCCTTGAAGAGGTCCTTCACATCCCTGGTAAGTTGTATTCCTAGGGATTTTATTCTCTTTGTAGTAATTGTGAATGGGAGTTCACTCATGATTTGGCTCTCTGTTTGTCTGTTCTTGGTGTATAGGAATGCTTGTGATTTTTGCAGATTGATTTTGTATCCTGAGACTTTGCTGAAGTTGCTTATCAGCTTAAGGAGATTTTGGGCTGAGACCATGGGGTTTTCTAAATACACAATCATGTCATCTGCAAACAGAGGCAATTTGACTTCCTCCTTTCCTAATTACCCTTTATTTCTTTCTCTTGCCTGATTGCCCTAGCCAGAACATCCAACACTATGTTGAATAGGAGTGGTGAGAGAGGGCATCCCTGTCTTGTGCCAGTTTTCAAAGGGAATGCTTCCAGTTTTTGCCCATTCAGTATGTTATTGGCTGTGGGTTTGTCATAAATAGCTCTTATTATTTTGAGATACATTCCAACAGTACCTATTTATTGAGAGTTTTTAGCATGAAGGGATGTTGAATTTTATCAAAGGCCTTTTCTGCATCTATTGAGATAATCATGTGGTTTTTGTCATTGGTTCTGTTTATGTGATGGATTATGTGTATTGATTTGCATATGTTGAACCAGCTTTGCATCCCAGGGATGAAGCCATCTTGATCATGGTGGATAAGCTTTTTGATGTCCTGCTGGATTTGGTTTGCTAATATTTTATTGAGGATTTTCACATTGATGTTCATCAGGGATATTGGCCTAAAATTCTCTTTTATTGTTGTGTCTCTACCAGGCTTTGGTGTCAGGATGATACTAGCCTTATAAAATGAGTTAGGGAGGATTCCCTCTTTTTCTACTGATTGAAATACTTTCAGAAGGAATGGTACCAGCTCCTCTTTGTACCTCTGGTAGAATTCGGCTGTGAATCTGTCTGGTCCTGGACCTTTTTTGGTTGGTAGGCTATTTATTAATTATTGCCTTAATTTCAGAACCTATTATTGGTCTATTTGGAGATTCAACTTCTTCTTGGTTTAGTCTTAGGAGGGTGTATGTGTCCAGGAATTTATCCATTTCTTCTAGATTTTCAAGTTTATTTGCATAGAGGTGTTTATAGTATTCTCTGATGGTAGTTTGTATTTCTGTGGGATTGGTGGTGATATCCCCTTCATCATTTTTGTTGTGTCTATTTGATTCTTCTCTCCTTTATTCTTTGTTAGTCTTGCTAGCTGTCTATCTATTTTGTTGATCTTTTCAAAACACCAGCTCCTGGGTTCATTGATTTTTTGAAGGGTTTTTTGTGTCTCTACCTCCTTCAGTTCTGCTGCTCTGATCTTAGTTATTTCTTGCCTTCTGCTACTTTTTGAATTTGTTTGCTCTTGCTTCTCCAGTTCTTTTAATTGTGATGTTATGGTGTCGATTTTAGATCTTCCCTGCTGTCTCTTGCGGGCATTTAGTGCTATAAATTTCCCTCTACACACTGCTTTGAATGTGTCCCAGAGATTCTGGTATGTTGTGTTTTTGTTCTCACTGGATTCAAAGAACATCTTTATTTCTCCCTTCATTTCATTATTTACCCAGTAGTCATTCAGGAGCAGGTTGTTCAGTTTCAAGTAGTTGTGTGGTTTTGAGTGAGTTTCTTAATCCTGAGTTCTAATTTGATTGCACTGTGGTTGAAGACACAGTTTGTTGTGATTTCTGTTCTTTTACATTTGCTGAGGAGTGTTTTACTACCAATTATGCGGTCAATTTTAGAATAAGTGCAATGTGGTGCTGAGAAGAATGTCTATTCTGTTGATTTGGGGTGTAGAATTCTGTAGATGTCTATTAGGTCTGCTTGTTCCAGAGATGAGTTCAAGTCCTGGATATCCTTGTTAACCTTCTGTCTCATTGATCTGTGTAATATTGACAATGGGGTGTTAAGCTCTCCCATTATTATTGTGTGGGAGTCTAAGTCTCTTCGTAGGTCCCTAAGGACTTGCTTTATGAATCTGGGTGCTCTTGCATTGGGTGCATATATATTTAGGATAGTTAGCTCTTCTTGGTGAATTGATCTCTTTACCATTATGGAGGGCCTTCTTTGTTTCTTTTGATCTTTGTTGGTTTAAAGTCTGTTTTATCAGAGACTAGGATTGCAACCTCTGCTTTTTTTTTGCTTTCCATTTGCTTGGTAGATCTTCTTACATCCCTTTATTTGAGCCTATGTGCATCTTTGCAAGTGCAATGGGTCTCCTGAATACAGCACACCAATTGTTCTTGACTCTTTATCCAATTTGCCAGTCTGTGTCTTTTAATTGGGGCATTTAGCCCATTTACATTTAAGGTTAATATTGTTATGTTTTAATTTCATCCTGTCATTATGATGTTAGCTGGTTATTTTGCTTGTTAATTGATGTGGTTTCTACATAGTTTTGATGGTCTTTACCATTTGGCATGTTTTTGCAGTGGCCGGTACCGGTTGTTCCTTTCCATGTTTAGTGCTTCCTTCAGGAGTTCTTGTCAGGCAGGCCTGGTGGTGACAAAATCTCTCAGCATTTGCTTGTCTGTAAAGGATTTTATGTCTCCTTCACTTATGAAGCTTAGTTTGGCTGGATATGGGATTCTGGGTTGAAAATTCTTTTCTTTAAGAATGTTGAATATTGGCCCCCACTCTCTTCTGGCTTGTAGGGTATCTGCCAAGAGATCTGCTGTTAGTCTGATAGGCTTCCCTTTGTGGGTAACCCGACCTTTCTCTCTGGCTACCCTTAGCAATTTTTCCTTTATTTCAATCTTGGTGAATCTGACAATTACATGTCTTGGGGTTGCTCTTCTCGAGGCGTATCTTTGTGTTGTTCTCTGTATTTCCTGAATTTGAATGTTGGCCTGCTTGCTAGGTTAGGGAAGTTCTCCTGGATAATATCCTGAAGAGTGTTTTCTAACTTGATTCCACTCTCCCCGTCACTTTCTAGTACACCAATCAAATGTATATTTGGTCTTTTCACATAGTCCCATATTTCTTGGAAGTTTTGTTCATTTCTTTTCACTCTTTTTTCTCTAATCTTGTATTCTCACTTTATTTAATTAATTTGATCCTCAATCACTGATATCCTTTCTTCTACTTGATCAAATTGGCTATTGAAGCTTGTGCATGTGTCATGAAATTCTTGTGCCATGGTTTGCACCTCCATCAGGTCATATAAGTTCTTCTCTACACTGTTTTTTCTAGTTAGCCATTTGTGTAATCTTTTTTCAAGCTTTTTAGCTTCCTTGCGGTAGGTTAGAACATGCTCCTTTAGCTCAGAGAAGTTTGTTATTACTGACCTTCTGAAGTCTACTTCTGTCAACTCATCAAACTCATTCTCTGTCCAGTTTTGTTCCCTTGCTGGCAAGGAGGTGCCATCCTTTGGAGGAGAAGAGGTGCTCTGTTTTTTGAAATTTTCAGCTTTTCTGCTCTGGTTTCTCCCCATCTTCGTGGTTTTAGCTACCTTTGGTCATTGATATTGGTGACCTACAGATGGGGTTTTGGTGTGGATGTCCTTTTTGTTGATGTTGATGCTATTCTTTTCAGTTTGTTAATTTTTCTTCTAACAGTCAGACCTGTCAGCTGCAGGTCTGTTGTAGTCACCAGTGGAGGCTGCAGAACAGCAAATATTGCTGCCTGAGCATTCCTCTGGAAGCTTTATCCCAGAGGAGCACCCGCCTGTTTGAGGTGTCTGTCAGCCCCTACAGGGAGGTGTTTCCCAGTCAGGCTACACAGGGGTGAGGGACCAGCTTGAGGAGGCAGTCTGTCCATTCTCAGAGCTCGAACACCGTGCTGAGAGAATCACTGCTCTCTTCAGAGCTGTCAGTCAGGGACTTTTAAGTCTGCAGAAGCTGTCTGCTGTCTTTTGTTCTACTATGCCCTGCCCCCAGAGGTGGAATCTATAAAGGCAGTAGGCCTTGCTGAGCTGTGGTGGGCTCCACCCATTTCATGCTTCCTGGCCTCTTTGTTTATACAGTGAGCTACTCAAGCCTCAGCAATGGTGGACGCTCCTCCTCCTGTGAAGCTGCAGAGCTGCAGGTCGATCTCAGACTGCTGTGCTAGCAGCAAGCAAGGCTCTGTGGACGTGGGACCTGCCAAGCCAGGCAAGGGAGGGTATCTCCTGGTCTGATGGTTGCTAAGACTGTGGGAAAAACACAGTATTTGTCAGGAGAGTATTTTTTCTCCAGGTACAGTCTGTCACAGCTTCCCTTGACTAGGAAAGGGAAATTCCCTGACCTCTTGCACTTCCCAGGTGAGGTGACGCCCCACCCTCCTTCAGCTCACCCTCCGTGGGCTGCACCCACTGTCCAACCGGTCCCAGTGAGATGAACCAGGTATCTCAGTTGGAAAAGCAGAAATCACCCATCTTCTGTGTCAATCTCGCTGGGAGCTGCAGACTGGAGCTGTTCCTATTTGGCCATCTTGGAAGCACTTGACAAGTCTTGTTTAAAAAGTTTGAATCCTATCTCTCCAATCCTACCTCTCAAACATATCAGCTGTATGATTTGAACAAATTACTTATTCTAATCCCTTTGAGTTTCAACATCTTTATTTGTAAAATAGAGCCAGTAACCACACTTAACATTATGGTTTTTTTCTTTTGGTTATCATTCATTGGGCACTTATCATGTGCCAGGTAGGATGTTAATATGGTAAATTCCTAGTAAAAGCTACATTTAATTTTCCCTTTCTTTGGGGATTTCAGTGTTTTCCATATTGTTTGGTAAATTGCTTCTTTATCTCCCTCAAAGTTACAAGTTTGGCTTATAAGTTTCAAAGATATTCTGTTCCTATCAGTTGCTATTCACCCATAAGATTAGAATACACAGCCAGGCACAGTGTCTCATGCCTGTAATCCCAGCACTTTGGGAGGCCAAGGCAGGTGGATCATGAGGTCAGGAGACTGAGACCATTCTGGCCAACATGGTGAAACCCTGTCTCTACTAAAACACCAAAAAAAAAAAAACTAGTTTGATGTGGTGGCACACTCCTGTAGTCCCAGCTACTCAGGACACTGATGCAGGGGAATCACTTGAACCCAGGAGGTGGAGGTTGCAGTGAGCCGAGATCACACCACTGCACTCCAGCCTGGTGACAGAGCAAGACTTCATCTCTAAATAAATAAATAAATAAATAAATAATAAACCTCAGAATGGTCATGATCTGCGTATAGTCTCTTTTCATAAGGCTTATTTTAAATTGAATAACTAAAACAATTAGTTTTAATCTGTGCATTAAAGTAACTCACACAATAAAGTCAAAACCGTTGATATTATCTGAAAATGACTATATCCTTGATTGATAAAGCCTTTTGTATTGCAACACAATACTTACAACTGAGAAACGGTGACTTTAAAGTCATACCACTATTGACTTTGAGGAGTGCCTTCCTATAGTTTCTGTAATTTTAACTTTTAAATTCCTAATTTAGTTAAGCAATTCACAAGAATTCTATTACTGACTTTATAAGTCATAGCTCCCAAACAAAAATTTGGGAACCTTCAATTCTCCAAAAATTACATGCCCTTGAGAGAGTTACTATTTTGAGAGACATTTTATCTTTTCAGATGCAAAAGGGAAACTTGCATGTACAGATGGGCATCTTCTTTGAGGCATATGCTAAGATAATAAAACCACAGGCATTTCTTCTGCATAGAATTGTGTCACAGGATTGTAATGCACAAGACTGCTTTGAAAATACTGTTTTCTAACTTGAGACCTTGCTCATAGTTAGCAAAGAAAACCAAAGTCACTGGACACAATGAGGAAAAAAATAGATTGTTTTGCATTGAGTCTTTTTAAATGAGTATTTTTAAATGAGTGTACAGTATACATTAGTCATTACTAATGGTTTTAAAAGATAAAGAAGACCAAAAGATACACACAAACCAGCTACCATCACTTTTAACTTAAATTTTAATTAATCTGTGTCATATTTTCATGAAGGTGAGTTTAGTGTGATACTTTTAAGAGTAATATCTTCCCTTGAATCATCAGAGGTGTCTTTTAATAATTATCTTCTTAGAGTTGTTAACCTGAAACATTGAGATTATATATATTTAGTACAGGAAACTTCAATCATTACAATGTTTTAAGTAAGAGGAAACCACACTAGCTAAGATAAAAAAAAAGAAAAATACCAAGTACTAGGAGCTCTCAAATACTTCTGATGGCAGTGAACTGGCAACCACTTTTGAGAAGTGATGTTTCTCACCAAAGATGTAAACATGCACACTCCATAACCCAAAAGTCCATTCTTAGATATATTCACAACAGAAATATGACATGTGTTCATAAAAAGATATATTAAAGTATTTATGAAACGTAATCCCCAGTGTTGGAGGTGGGGCCTAGTAGGAGGTGTTTGGATCATGAGGGCGAATCCCTCATGAATGGCTTGGACTATTCCCTTGAACTCCTCTGAGTTCACAGGAGATCTGGTCATTTAAAAGTGTGTGGCATCCGTCCACACATACACTCTCTCTTTCCCTTGCTCCTGCTCGGCTATGTGACATTGCCTGCTCCCCCTTTGTCTTCAACCATGATTGTAAGCTTCCTGAGGCCTCCCGAGAAGCCAAGCAGATGCCAGCACCATGCCTCTTGTAAAGCCTGCAGAACCACAAGTCAGTTAAACCTCTTTTCTTTATAAATTACCCAGTCTCAGGTATCTGTTTATAGCAATGCAAAAATGGCCCAATACAGCCCCAAACTAGGCACTACCCAAATGCTCATCACAGTTTAGTGGATTAATGGTGGTATATTCACTCATCAGCAATGCAAATGAACCATCTGCAATGACATGTAGTCTGGTGGACCAATCTTTCAAATTTAATGCTAAATGAAAGACCTCAGACACACACAAGAAGTACATACTATATAGGATTCTATTCTATGAAATACAATACAGGCAAAATTAATCTATACAATTAAAAAGCCTAAATAGTGGTTACTCTGGGGAGTAGGAAGATTTGTGTCTGGAAGGGAGCATGAGTGGGCTTCTAAGATGCTTGTTTGTGAGTGCTAGTCACACAGTTGTATTCAGTTTGTGAAAACATACTGAATGGTCCACTTTCATGTGCACATTTCTCCGTGTAAATTATATCTTAATAAAATTTAAACCGTAAAAAATAAAAGCAGAATGCTTGGGATAAGATAATTTTGTTTGCTCACTTCAATTTATATACTGTTTTCCGTGTTAACTTTATAATAATCAACAGCAAAGATTCTTAATAACAAAACTATCATCTTCCCTGCAGAATATTTTTAATTAACTAGTGATTCATTCATAAAACATAATGCAGAGTCTAGTTCTTCCACAAAATGCCATTGCTGTAGACATAGTCATAGTAATGTCACTTATTTTTCTGATGTGTTTAACCAGATTAGTACACCTGAAGATTGCAGAATAAATATTTTATACCCCACTTTAGAAAGGCACTTTATTACACAAACATTAAAATCCCCCTTCCAGAAAATACAACATAGTTAACTGAATTTGTATCCTACTGAACTTTCCTTAGCTCTTAAAAGGAAAAATACATAGCGTCAAAATTATCCTTGAAAATTCCACAGTGATGTGGTACACCAGAGATTGAACTACAACTCATAGTCTACACAAGATAGATGGTTTTTGCTTTAACACTAATTTGATCACTTTTTCTCTGATTGAAGATGAGATAAAGGAACTAGTTGGTATTTACAATTATATTAATAAAATGAAACAAAAATATCAGAATCACACCAGCCTCAGAAGCACCTAGGAGCTGTAATTAACTGAGGTAATAGCAAAGTCACGGAGTCCAACTCAGAGTTCCTGTAGGATGTACACTCACTGGGTAGAGTGGCTGGTTGGACTGCCCTTATTATTTAAATTATTCTCCCTTTTGCTTTCTCCCAGTCCCCATCCCTGACCCAATGTAGTGCACTCATAATTGAATTCATAAAATTTTTAGTTTACTCTTCTGAAAAATCAGAATATCTACCTTACATTGTAATGGCAAAATGTAAATGTATCTAAAATGCCTCCTGGGCAGCATAGTATCCGTCATGTTGTGAGTGCTCAGTAAATAACAGCTATTATTATTGTGGTGGAAGAATGTGAAAATAAATAAAAGATAAAATTATGACACAGTCCCAAAGCAAAGTTTAAAATTAATTACACTTTTTCAAACTGTGTGGAAAAATTTTAAAAATTTTAAAAATATGTACGATCCACCTCACTCAGCATCCTTTTCCCAAAGCTCAAGACCATGTGGCCACCGTGGTTCCCTTTCCATTCACCTGGCAATATGGCTTTGATGGCCCTCCATCAAGAGATGAGGTGTATTTCTCAGGCCACTGGATGATGGCTGGCTATGGAATGCTTGGCCAACTGAACTCAGCAAAAGGGGCTGAGTGCCTATTCCAGATTTAGGCCTCCAGAAGCCATGTGGGCTCTCACTTTGTCTCTGGGGATTCTGCCTCAGTCATGAGCATAACTTTGGGCTAGCCTGCAGGAGGAAGAGATACAACGTGGGTCAGAGGCCAGTCAGCCTACTTATGCCAGTTGTGGTCCCAGACACCTGCCAGACCCACATTGATCAGCAAAGCCACCAAAGCCAGCCTACAGCTCTACTGTGGTCACTCACAGCTGACCACAGACACACAAGGAAGACACACTAGTACTGCCCAGCAGAATCATGAGCCAAATACACAATTGTTATTTTAAGTCAACATATTTTGGGTGAATTTTTACTCAACCATACCTATCTGATAGAGACTGCATATTTTCTAATCCATTCAAAATTTTTATTTAACTCTAGAGCATTAATTGCAACATGTGGTTCAGACACATTGTAGCATTCCTACACATTATGTAATATGTTCAGACATTCCATAATATTCCACAAAGACACATATGTGCACAAACCTAGGGGTTGGCTATATAAAAATGTGTCCCATTGATTCACCTCTTTCATAACAGAGTATCCATGAGCCTACAATAAAAAAGACTTAGACCCTAATCACCAGCATAGTCTGGTCATTTTCTATCTGTCACATTATAAATAAATTATTTAACCAACATGTGTATCAGAGATTCCGGCCAACGTAGTAGGGTATGCATCTTCTTTCAAACTTGATGCACAATTAGGAAATACCTAATTGAGAAGATCAACTTTAAATACCAGCTTAGAATCATGAATAGTTACACAGGAGTAGGTACTTTTAATCTTTTTAAAATTTAAATAGGTAAAAAGGAACATATAGGCTGGGCATGGTGGCTCATGCCTGTAATCCCAGCACTTTGGGAGGCCAAGGTGGGCGGATCATGAGGTCAGGAGTTTGAGACCAGCCTGGCCAATATGGTGAAACCCCATCTGTACTAAAAATACAAAAAAATTAGCCGGGCATGGTGGTGTGTGCCTGTAGTCCCAGCTACTCGGGAGGCTGAGGCAGAAGAATCACTTGAACCCAGGAAGCATAGGTTGCAGTGAGCCGAGATGGCACCACTGCACTCCAGACTGGGTGACAGAGCGAGACTCCATCTCAAAAAACAAAAAACAAAAAATACCGAAAAATTAAGTTTATCTTCTTTCACTGTTCCATTGTAAAGGCAGTGTCATCATTGCCAGTGTGTTACGTATGCTTCCAGAGATGCTCCATTTGTTTTGTATATATATTGTATATGCATGCATATTTGCATGTATGTTTACCTGCTCCCCTCCTTGATGCTTTGCATTTTACAGTTTGTCTTGGAACTCATTATCGGTATGTATAGATTTTAAAGCAGAGAGACTTGAAATGAGATGTTCCCAGGCCAAGGCATACGGGGGTTAATTGTTGAGTGACGGTAATGGCCAGTCCTCCAGTAAACAGAAGACTGTTAAAAGCTTCACATTTTCTATTCACCTTTCAGTATTTTTTTATTCCTTTCACTGACAGGGTATGATTGCCAGAAAGTTGGGGATCATTAGAGGCCATTTTTTTCCTCTGTCTTTGAAGCAACATTTAATGAACCCATACTACATGCTTAAGCCTGCAGTCATCACTGATTTAAATAAAAAATCAGCCCCAAAACTTGAAAGGGCTGAGAGAATGGGACTTCGATTTGGACCTAGGTCTTATAAGAGTTTAATTATTTGTTTATGGAAATATTTTATTGTCTTAATGATATTAGTCATTATTTAATAAGAAGTCATGTATTGCCTAAGACTGTCTTATGTGGGGGATCAATTTACAACCTTAAAAGAAAATCGGATGCTGAGAAAAGCAGCAACCAAGTGTCAGAATGTCTGGTTTATAGACCCCAAGCCCAGAAATAATTAGATCATGCAGGCAGGGATCTTACAGACGCAAGTACTGTGTTCAAAGAACAAGGCCACACTTAAGCTCAGAAGCCAAGTTTATCCAACTCAGGATTCTGCATCTTTCAGAGGAACATTTGTGGCTTGATGATTGCCCATCATGAAATCACCTTTAAAAATAGAATAATGCACCACAAGCACATCTAAATTCCTTTTAGCATCTAGTACAGAAAAACAAATCAGTGATGCAGTTCCTAAATTTCTGAAACAGTTTCTAGTCTGTATTATGTATTGAAGAGATATGGCTTGGGTTTGATTTGGTTTTGGTTTTGGTTTTTTTATTCTTTTCATTTTTACCACCTACTTTAGATGACTTTAGCTACATCCTGAAGATATAAAGTCAATAACATAGTAGCAAGTTATTATAAGAAATTAAATCTGCAGTTCTTTTTTAATAATCAGATTAAATTCAGGATACATTTCGTATCATAAGAATTTCAAAGTGCTTAAAATCTGGGACAGATTTTTTTTCAGCAATGTTACAGGAACTAATGTGGGAGGAAGAAGGGGGGAGGCAGAAGAAAAGGAAGAAAAGGAGGAAGGAAGAGGGAGAAAAAGTCAGGGTGGGGGGAGGAGGAGGGAGGGAGAGAGGAAGAGAACCAAGATAGCCTACTCCCAAAAGTAGTGTTTCCATGGAGAAGCAATGCTATTAGAGACACTTAGCTTGCAAGATGACTAGGAGACATTCTTAACTTTATATTGGAAGATTACCATGTATGCTAGTTTTATCTCATATGAGGCAGCAAATTTTCTTAGAATACCAACAAGTGGGCTTCAGAGAATTATATAGTGAGGACACAGTGATCACTACAAAAATAAACAAAAGCTTTTGGTTTATTTCTCACTGGGAGAGAGTCTGTAAAAGGCTGAACTTTTTGAAAAGTGAAATCTGATGCAAAAACTTCATCTAAGGAAACATTAGCTTGAACATCCGGGGAGGTGGGAGTAGAAATCGTTTCACACTATTTTTTCCTCTCTATTATATTTTCTCTTCCTGATAATTTTGGGAATAACATCATGTCCTATATTCTGCCAGCTACTGCTAATGCTCTGAACTTTCAGTTCCTGCCTGGCAGGGATCCATCAATCCACAGTCTTTTCACTATTAAATCTATTTCTCAATATAGGTCACTTGAGTCCAAATTACTCAGTTACAGATAAAATATAACCCTCCACTAGAGGGATGTATTTTTATCCCAACATTCAAAGAGTTGCCTTTTTAACATGGCCCAATGTTAATGGAGGTTACACTCATAACTCTTCAAGAAGAGACTATAACTTAGAAATCTACTCTCCCCTTGATAATTAGATTGAACTTCTATTAACATTAAATGAGAATTATGTGACTTAGAGGAAGTGAGATAAGGTGCCTTAGTTTAAACTAATGATGAAAATTGTGATTTCTCCATATTGTGGAGGTCTCTTCTGAAATCATACCAGCATTTAGGGAAATGCCACTATAACCCCCACAGCTGTTGCTTAGAACCCAAATATTGAGAAAGAAATTAGGAAGCTCTGTATCATGTCTGTATGTTGTTAGTGACACTGAACTTCCTAATTTGTTATTTTAAATCATGACTTATTATACTTCATTGTAAGAGAGATTCAATTTCTGAGTGTATAGTTGACCACAAGCGATGTATTCATTTTTTTTCTCAATGTCTCTTATCGCCTCTTGCAGAAGGGCCTAGTAAAGCTTTTATGCCAAATCCTGACTTGGCTTTAAGTCACTATATACGTACTATTTTACACATTTAGCAAGGTGTAAATGCAAATTTAGGCCTCCATCAGATATTTAGCAAAGACCATAACACTTAGACGATTCTGATCAAAAATTTAATTTTTATACTGTTGAAAAATCCACTACTTATGCAAGTGGTATATTGAGAATATTATTTAGGAATTTTTACCCTTAAATCCTAATGTTTTCCTACTAATATGTTACATAACCAAAGAAAAGTCATATTACTTAAATCATCCATTAGAAAAACTAACATTAAATAAAGACCACCAGTTGAGCTCATGGAATTACCAGAGCACTTTATAATGATCATTCATGCACATGGGGAACTTTTTCAAGCAAATTCGTATGTGGAATTCAACTGGGATGAGAGATTGGGTTAAATAAGACCCCAAACGGAATGCTGAGGCAGCAAAATGTGTAAACGTCACCAACTAAGGTATTTAATTCTTAGGAAAGTGCACTCACTAATGACTTATTTACTTTTATCTTAGACATACTTTTAACAATGTTACCTATTTCATTTTCCTGTACATATTATTAACGAATAAATTATAAATAGAAAGAAAGCTCTTAAGGCACACTTTCTGCAAGAAGTGCTGTCTAATATGAGGCAAAGTACAGAAAATAACATAGCATTGTATGCAAGTATTCAAAAAGCATACTCCTCTTAAATCAGCAAAGGTACCTCAAGATACCTCTGTTTTCCACATGGTTCAATAACAGTAAAAAAGATAACCCCTATGCATCTTATACAGAACATGAAATTCTGTTCAAACTGCAACTTAAGATGGCAGAGAAAGCCACAATCCATTGTAGAAAGGCTTTCATTTTATGGCTAAAATGTTTTTTAATTGTTATTGTTGTTAAGGTTTTTCTCACAGATGATATAACTACATCTAGCTAAGCAAGTCACCTATGACAATGTGAACTTGCCACTGTCATAAAGGAAACAAAGTTATTGTGAATGCTTTGATTGTAAACTACTGGGAATCAATTTCATTTGACCAATATTGAGTCCCTACTCTAGGCAAAACACTTGGTATGGAAAATGCATTTGAAATGAATAACTTTGTTATACATATAAGTAAATTTTTTTATCTATTTCACTTAATTAATTTATTAATCTAGTCATTAATGACAATGGCTGTTAGAAATGTTTATACCTATGTCTTACAAACCCTTCCTCAGCCTATCAAAACACAGCTTCAAGAAGAAAAATAGATTTTAATAATAACAACAGCAAAGCCTTCTCTAGAATTAGCTAGGTTTCAGACACTGTTCCAAGCCCTTTGAACATATTACTTCATTTATTCATTTAATCCTTACAACCTTTTGCAAAACAGGTACAATCATCACCCTTATTTTTGAGACAAGGAACACACCCAGAGTTATTTGGAAACTTGCTCAGGGTCTTACAGCCAGGAAGTAGCAGAACCAAGATTCAAAAGCCAAAGTTTTCTAGAGGGAGAGGGAGGATTATCAGGATGTTCACAGATACGGATTTTAAAATAATCCACAAATGAAATGTTGTAAGTATCGTGAGTGCCAGCTATGCTATATTTGGAACTATCTATTGAGTACAATGGCCACTTTTGGGGTGATGGGTACATTAGAAGTCCAAACCTCACCATTAAGCAATATATACATGTAACAAACCTGCACATGTACCCCTGAATCCAAAATAAATAAAATTTTTAAAAATAATAAGAAAAATAAAAGTTTTGATTTTACCTTCAGATAAAGAACTATCAACATGCTGTGGCTAAGCTGAATAGATATTTAAAACTCTCCAAAAGTTGTCATGATTTGTTTCAAATGACTGGCCAAAGATACATGCATTGCCTATCACCGGTTCAAATGCAAACTGCTCAAAGGGCCAAAATGTCAGAAATATCGGATAGCCTTGTATACAATGGCCTAAGAACATTTTCTTTTCAATCGGTTTATCATACAATATCCAAAATTTACTATTATTAATGAATCATGAGAACTAATGTTTCAAATGTATAAGAAAATACAAGCCATAAGAGATAAATACAATTTGTGCATGAAGAAAGATTCTTGGTGAAAGCAATGTCTGAAACAACGAATTATTTTGGTTACAAATGGTGGAAACCCAAATCAAACTAGTTTAGGTAAAAGGGGTGTGAGGAGATGTTTTATTCACTCATAAAACTAGAAGGTCACAAGTTCAGCTGACTCAGAAGCATAAACAATGTCCCTAGGACTCTGCCTCACTTAGCTTTTATTTCTTCTTCTCATAGTATGTGGGCTTCATTCTCAGGCTCATGTTTCTAGAACGCTCAGAAGACAGCAACAAGTAACCTCAAATATGCAACTTTATTGATGAGCTACTAAATCTCAGATAAAATTCTAATTGGTCTGACTTGGATTGAGGGCCCTTTCTTGACCTAATCACTGCAGCCTAGAGGTCAAAGAACCTGTAAGTTTTTACCAGCACAAAGCTGGTCAAAACTTGGAAGAGGCCATCTTTTCATCAGTGGCTAGAGTGAGAGATGGCACAAAGAGGTTATACAAAGTGCTGTATAAGAGACATCTCATACACTGTCAGAGGTTATGTATGCATACACTTGAATATTGTCTATGTCTAGATTTCAGGAGAACATGACTATCAAGAATGACTAGATGAGTAGAACCTGAGATTCCTAGATTTAGCCTGTGGCCCCCGAAAGGTTTAAAGTTGTCCCAGGATAATAGCATCCCCTGGCCCTTAGCAAATGCAAAAGCAAATCACCCATGGTGGAAAGTATCCCCAGTGTAACCCCCTAGGTTTCCAATGCATTAAGGTCAACCAGTAGGAGCATGGGTGAGAGTCAGCAAAAGCAAGCAAACAATCAGATTTAGACACCTAATTATTTAATATAGGAATATCAGAGACAGAATATAAAATTAGTTATGAATCATAGTAACAAAATCAAAGAACCTGAGGGGCTCTCCCTGAGTGCCTCCATGGGATTAACTGCTTAACAGAACACCACGGCAGTTGCCCAAAGGAAAAATAAAATGTTTTCTTACGTGAAGAAAGGGGAAGATTATGTTGAACGGGTAGAAACAACATTTGACTGCTACTGTCATGATTTCCCCATGGAAAAAGCTCAGATTTCATGCAGGGTAACAACTTCCTTGTATTCAGGGAATATTATGTGTCAAGCATTGTGCTAAGCATTTCACATGCCTCCTTTCATTTAATTCTATGGCAATATTGAGGTAGACATGATAGTTATTATTTCTAGGAATGATGTGAAATTGTGTACCAATTCACCTATACCAGCTATTTACACCAAGACCTTTCTAATTGGCCAATGTGCCTTTCAGTTAATTGGTTGCTGTGCCATACTAGTTGATGTGTTTCAAACAACCAATTCTCCTTTTTCTTTTTCTTCTTTTTGAGACAGGGTCTCACTCTTTTGCTCAGGCTGGAGTGCAGTGTCATGATCATAGCTCACTGCAACCTGAAGCTCCTAGGCTCAAGTGATCCTCCCACCTCAACCTCCCATGTAGCTGGGACTACAGGAATGTGCCTCCACCCCTTGCTGATTTTTAAAAAATTTTGTAGAGATGAGGATTCTCTATATTGCCCAGGCTGGTTTTGAACTCCTGGGCTCAAGCAATCCTCTCACCTCAACCTCCCAAAATTTTGGGATTACAGACATGAGCCACCAGGCCAGGCCTTCCTGTTTATTTTCAATACTGCCATAAAGCAACTGAGATTCACAGAGTTTCATAATTTAAAAATGTAAATTCAGTAAGTACAAATCCACTAGTAGGAACTCAGTAAATGTTATTCATTATTAATGTTAATTACTGTTATCATAAACATGACAAATGCTATAGGGACATTATATTTTAATGGTTTAAGATATTCATTAAAGTATAATTTTCATAAAATAAAATGCAAATTATATTTTAAGTGCACAGCTTGATGTGTTTTGCTCAAAGTATACAGCCTTGTAACTACCACCACATAAGACAAACATTTCTCTCATCTCAGTTTTCTCTTGCCCCTTGCAGTAAATTCCCTCATCTCTCCTGGACAACCACCAATATGCTTCCTGTCACTATAGTTTTCCCTTTTCCAGAATTTCATATGAATGGAACCACATAATACACAATCTTTTGGATTTATGTTCTATTGCTCAGTATAACAGTGAAGTATCTATTGAGAGTCGTCTAAGTTGGTGCATGTATAAGTGGTGTGCTCCTTTTTACTGTTTAATCGTGTTTTAACATTTGGATATACCACATTTTCTTTATCCATTCATCAGCTGATGAAAATTTTGGCTTATTCTAGTTTTTGGATTTTACAAATAATGCTGCTTTGAATATTCACTGCAGCATTACACATCTAGGGTAGACAGTATCTGTTGAGCAGTTAATCCCCCGCAGTTAATCCCATGCTTGTTCATTTTCCTTGGGTAGATAATAAACCAGGAAAGGAACTGATGAGTCATGAAAACAAGTGCAAGTTTAACTTTATAAAAAACTGCCTATCTGTCTTCCAAAGTGGCTGTAACATTTTCTCATTTCCACCAGCAATGAATGAGAGTTCCATTGGCTTTACATACTTGCCAACACTTAGTACGGTGAGTCTTTTTAATTTCAGCCATTTTAGTGGATATCCAGTGCTTGTTTGTGAATTTAATTTTCATTTTGGTGATGACCAGCAGTATGGAACACATACAATATGCTTATTTGCCATCATGTATCTTCCTCAGTGAAATGTCTGTTCAAATTTTTGCACATTCTTGTTACATGTTTTCTTATTGAGTTGTAAAAGTTTTTCACAAATTCTGGATATAAGTTCTTAGTCAGATATACGGTTTTGCAAATATTTTTTACTGATCTGTCAATTACCTTTTTCTTAAGAGTCTTTCAAAAACAAATGGTTTTTAACTTTGATAAAGTCCAATTTTTCAATTTTTTTCTTTTCTGGTTAATGCTTTTTGTATTATACTTAAGAAATCCTTGGTTAAACCAAGAACACAATGGGTTTTTTTCTTGGTTTTATACAGATGTTTTATGGTTTTAGGTTTTACATTTAGGTTTACAATTTATTTCCATTTAATTTGTAAATTGTGTAAATATAAGGGTTGAGATGCTTCTGTATTTCACTCCAGACAGATACTTAATTATATTACTTTTCTATGGCAGCTATAGAAAATTAACACAAACTTACAGTTTTAAAACAACACAAATATATTGTTGTGCAATTCTGTAGGTTAGAAGTCCAAGTTGTCAGCAAGGCTATATCTCTTTCTGGAGACCTAGGGAGGAATTCATATATTTGCCCTTTCTAGCTTCCCGAGGCAACCTACATTCAGTAATTCATGGCCTCTTTCTCCATCTTTAAAGCCTGCAACATTGGAACCAGTTTTTCTCCTCTACCATCTCTCTGGTTCTTTTCTGCCTCTCTCCTCTCAAAAACACTTGTGATTACAGTGGGCCCACCTGGATAACCCAGTTTATCTTCCTATTTTAAAGTTAACAATTGGATTTGCAAACTTAATTCCTCTTTGCCGTGTATCCAAACACATTCACAGGTTCTGAGGATTAGAATCTGGACATCTTTGGGGTGGGGGTGAAGGCATTATTTTGTCTATTGTATCAACTGTACCAAAGCAGTATGTTACAAAGACTCCTTTTCCCATTGAACTAATGTGGCATCTTGGTTGAAAATCAGTTGACCATGTATGGATCTATTTCTGGATTCTATTCCATTCCTCTGATTTTTTTGTGTATCTTTTAAACCAAAGGTCCCCAACTCCTGGCCTACAGACTAGTTTTGGTCTGTGGCCTGTTAGAAACCAGGCCACACAGTAGGAGGTGAGTGACAGGAGAGTGAGCGAAGCTGAGCTCCGCCTCCTGTCAGATGGGTGGTGGCATTAGATTCTCATAGGAGCATGGACCCTATTGTGAACTGTGCATGAGAGGGATCTAGGCTGCATGCTCTTTATGAGAATCTAATGCCTGATGATCTGCCACTGTCTCCCATCACTGCTAGATGGGACTGTCTAGTTGCAGGAACACAAACTCAGGGCTCCCACTGATTCTACATTATGGTGGGTATGTAATAATAATAGAAATAAAGTGCACAATAAATGCAATATGCTTGAGTCCCACCCCATCCCAAACCATCTGTGGAAAAATTGTCTTCAGTGAAACTGGTTCCTGGTGTCAAAAAGGTTGAGGACTGCTGTTTTAAACAAAACCACAATGTTTTGTTCACTGTAGATTCAGGTCAGTTTTGAAATCAGTTAGTGTAAACCCTTCAACTTTGTTCCTTCTCACAATTATTTTGGCAATTCCAGATATTTTGTATTTCCATATGTGGATTTTTTGTGGGAATTGCATTGGATTTATATGTTCATTGGAGAACGCACATGTTAACAATATGGAGTCTTCAGACTGCAAACATGGCATCTTTCTCCACTTATTTAGGTCTTTTTAAATTTATCTCAGCACTATTTTGTAATAATTAATATACAGGTCTCACATATCTTTGTTAAATTTATTTCTAAGGGCTATACTTATTTCAGGTTCCATTGTCAATGCAATTGTATTTTTAATTTCATTTTCCAATTGTTCATTACTGTTCTTAGAAATGCAGTCCTTTTTTGTATATTGCCCTCATGCCTTGTGAAGGCACTAATAGCTTATTAAATATATTCCTTAGGATTTTCTACAATATGACAATGTCATCTGCAAATAGAGATAGATTTTCTCCTTTTGTACAATCTTATTGTTTTTCTTCCCTTTTTGGACTGATTTGGACCTCCAGAACAATACTGAATTGAAATGGTGAAAGCAGACATTCTTCATTATTCCATATTTTTGGTACAACAAATTTAGTTTTTACTAAGTATTATGTCTACTGTGAATTTTTTATAGAAGCCTTTATCAAGCTGGGAAGTTATTTTTAAATGCTAGTTTCCTGAAACTTTTATCATGAATAAGTGTTAATTTTTAAGAATTTTTTTCTACTGCTATCAAGATGGACAAAGAATTTTTCTTCTTTATTCAATTAATACGATGAATTGCATTGACTGATATTTGAATATTAAGCAAATCTTCAATTCTTGAGATTAAAGCCTCTTGTATGTGATGAGCTATTCTTTTTATATAATGTTGAATTTGATTTGCTAATGTTAAGAATGTTTGCATCTATATTCATGAGAGCTGTTGGTCTGTAGTTTTCAATTTGGGGAATATCTTGATCTGGTTTTGGTATCAGTGTAATAATGGCCTCATAAAATCTATTGGGAAGTGAACCCTCTTCTATTTTCTGAAACAATTTTTGTAAGATTGTTATACTTTCTTCATTAAATATTTGATAGACTTCACTAGTGAAGCCACCATGTCCTATCGTTTTCTTTCTCAGAACATTTTTAAATTACAAATTTAATGTTTTTAATGGATATAGGGTTATCTAAGTGCTCTATTTCTTCTTGAGGCTATTTTGGTGAGTTGTTTTTCAAAATATTTGTCCATTTCATCTAAAGTGTCAAATTTATTGGCATAAAATTTTTCATAAAGTTTCCTGTTACTGATTTATGCTCTTATTTTTATTAATTCATTTCTTCTACTTAATTAGTTGGCTGGTTTTTGCTAGCTTCCTATCGTGCAAATTTAGGTCTTGATTTGAGATGTTTCATCTTTTAAACACAAGCATTTAAATCTATAAAAGTGCTGCTGAACACTGATTAGCCACAATCCACAAAATTTAATATGCTTTTCTTTCATTTTTTGCCTTTAAAATGTTTTCTAGTTTTTAAATAATTTATATGATGATAAAGAATGCATAAAATTTACCATTTTAATCCTTTTAAGTGTACAGTTTAGTAGCACTAAGTACATTCATACTGTTGTGCAGCAGTCACCACCATCCATCTCTAGAACAACTTTGTCATCTTTCCAAACTAAAACTTTACCCGTTAAACAATAACTCCTGATTTCTTTTCCTCAACCCCTGGAAACTACCTTTCTACTTTCTATCTCTACAAATTTGACAATTCCAGGTACTTCACATAAATGAAATCATACAATATTTGTCCTTTTTGGTCTGGCTTATTACACTTAGCATAATGCTTTCAAAGTTCTTCCATGTTGCAGCATGCGTCCAAATTTCCTTAATTTTAAGGCTGAATAATATTTCATTGTACATATGTACCACATGTTGTTTATCCATTTATCCATCAACAGACATATGGATTAATACCACCTTTTAGCTATTGTGAATAATGCTGCTATAAATGTGAGTATAAAAATATCTCTTTATGTCACTATTTTGAGTTGTTTTGGATATACACCCAGAAGTAAAATTCGTAACTTCTTTTTGAACATGGGTTATTCATAACTGTATTTTTTATTGTCCAAATATTTGGGTGATTTTCCAGATAATTTTCAGTTATGAATTCATAATTTAATTCTATTATAGAGAAAACATAGTATGATTTAAATATTTTTATATTTGTTGACATTTGTTTCATGACCCTGCATTTGGTATATCTTAGTGAATGCTCCATGTGTTTGTGAAAAGAATGTATATTATTCTGTTTAGGCATAAACTATTTTATAAATGCCAGTTTATTTATGTTGGTTCATACTGTTCAAACTTTTTTTTTCTTTTTTTTCTGTTTTTTTTTGTTTGTTTGTTTATTTGTTTGTTTTTGTTGAGATGGAGTCTCACTCTGTCACCTAGGCCGGAGTGCAGTGGCACAATCTTGGCTCACTGCAACCTCTGCCTCCTGGGTTCAAGGAATTCTCCTGCCTCAGCCTCCTGAGTAGCTGGGATTACAGGCATGCACCACCACACTCAGCTAATTTTTGTATTTTTAGTAGAGATGGGGTTTCACCACGTCGGCCAGGCTGGTCTCAAACTCTTGACCTCAGGTGATCCACCTCCCTCGGCCTCCCAAAATGCTGGGAATACAGGCGTGAGCCACCACACCTGGCCTATGCTGTTGTGGGAAGTCAGGGACCTGGAACGGAGGGACCGGGTGGAGTCGAGGCAAAGAATATAAATTGTGAAGATTTCATGGACATTTATCAGTTCCCAAAATTAATACTTTTATAATTTTTTACACCTGTCTTTACTGCAATCTCTGAACATAAATTGTGAAGATTTCATGGACATTTATCACTTCCCTAATAATACTCTTATAATTTCTTATGTCTGTCTTTACTTTAATCTTTTAATCCCATTATCTTCGTTAGCTGAGAATGTACCTCAGGATGTCACCTCAGGATCACTATTGTACAAAGTGATTGTAAAACATGTGTGTTTGAACAATATGAAATTAGTGCACTTTGAAAAGAACAGAATAACAGTGACTTTGGGGAAGAAGGGAAGATAACCATAAGGTCTGACTGCCTGCAGGGTCAGGCAACATAGAGCCATATTTTTCTTCTTGCGGAAAGCCTATAAGTGGATGTGCGAGTAGGAGAGATATCACTGAATTCTTTTCCCAGCAAGGAATAACCCTTGGGAAGGAATGCATTCCTGCGGGGAGGTCTGTAGATGGCTGCTCTGGGAATGTCTGTCTTATGCAGTTGAGATAAGGACTGAAATACGCCCTGGTCTCCTGCAGTACCCTCAGGCTTACCAGGATTGGGAAACTCCAGCCTGGTAAATTCTAGTCAGACCAGTTCTCTGCTCTCGAACCCTGTTTCCTGTTAAGATGTTTATCAAGACAATATGTGCACAGTGGGACATCAACCCTCATCAGTAATTCTAATTTTGCCTTTGCCTTGTGATCTTAATTGTCCTCTGACGCATGTAATCCTTGTGACCTACTCCCTGTTTATACATCTCCTCCCCTTTTAAAATCCCTAATAAAAATTTGCTGGTTTTGCGGCTCTGGGTCATCATCACAGTCCTACCTATATGTGATGTCACCCCCGGAGGCCCAGCTGTAAAATTTCTCTCTTTGTACTCTTTCTCTTTATTTCTCACACCGGCTGACATTTAGAGAAAATAGAAAAGAACCTACATTAAAATACTGGGGGCTGTTTCCCCCAATACTATGCAAATTTTTTTATATCATTACTGATTTTTTACCTATTTGTTCTAATTACTGAGAAAGGAGTTTTAAAATTTCTAACTATACTTGCTAATACTTGTTAAATTGTCTATTATCTTTTCAATTCTGACAGTTTTTGCTTCATGCATTGTGGAGATCTGTTACTGGGTACACAGACTTCTATACCAGTTTTATAGAACCATTGTTCCTGTTATACTGATCCTTTTTTTAATCAAATATCCCTCTTTGCCTACCAATACTACTTTATCTTTTTTTCATGGATTGAAAAAAATCTTGTTTTCTTTTTAAATAAGTGTTATTGTAAATATTTAAAATATACAACCTGATTTTATAAAATACATATATATATATAGTTAAATGTTTACTAAAGAGAAACAAATTAACATATCTATTAGGTCACATAGTTACCCATTTTCCTTTCTATAGCAAGAGCAGCTATAATTTTCTTATTTAGCAAAGATCCTGAATACAATGCATTATTATTAACTATAGTCTTCATGTTATACATTAGAGCTTTCAACCAACACTCTTTAAAGTGTAATTTACATGATATTCATATGTCCCATTTATATTTTCTTTTTTTTCATCATATCTCTGACAAAGAGTTAATTTCTTTAATTCACAAAGGGCTCAAACAAATAAATCAAAATAGTAAGAATGGGCAGTGTTTATGAACAGGCAGTTTATAGGGAAAAATAGCATAGACCAATAAACATAAGAAACATGCTTAACCTCACTAAAACCTAAAAAAATTACAAATCACAATACTAATGATATATCATTGTGCCTTAATTTGATTGGGAAAAATAATAAAGCATTGATAACAGTATGTATTGGTAAATATTTGGAAAATAAACTCACTTTTCATGGCAGTATTCAACTATTTGGAGGAGATATTTGGCAATATCTATCAATATTGAAAATGTATAAAATATTTGCATCAACAACTTGAGTGCTAAGAATTAACTCCATAAATAATAATAATAATAAATTACTTGCAAAAGTACACAAGATATAAATATAGACATGCGCATTGCAGGGTTGTTTTAATAGCAAAAAACTGGGAAAATACTTAAATATCCATTTTAAAAAATGGGGTAAATAAATTATAGCACATCCCCACAATAGAATTCCAAATTGCCACTAAAATGAGGTACAACCATATTTCTTGATCTAGACAAAAGTCTGTAATATATTAAGTGTCTTTAAAAGTTATAAAATAATAGGTTTGCTATGTCCCCATTTTTTGTAAAAACAAAGAGAAACAAAAACTCTGTGTGTGTGTGTGTGTGTGTGTATGTGTGAATGTATAGGTAAAAAAAAAGTCCAGACCATATGCTTTCTCTCAACAGTGGTACCATGAGTGATTGTCACTTAGTACTTCATATTGTAGCATATTTTCTGAAAATTTTACCAAAAACATGAATTATAATCACTGAAATAGGATGTATTTTTATATACATAAACAATGGGCAGGGGTGAAGAGAGGTGTCAAAATAAGGAGGTCATTTATGACAAATTAGGTTTTCTACTTTGAGAATATTTGCAGCTGTCTATGGCAGAGTGTGCCTTCCCCTAACTTTTCAGCTTCACCAGTCCTAGCCCACCCGCATAGATCACTGGGAGCTTCTGGGGATCTGTTTGTCCTGAATACTCACTCAGGCTTCCCTCTGTTGTAGCCTTTTTCTCTCCTGAGAGCATTCCTCAGGCCACCTCATTAGTTTCCTGTTTGTCCAGTGTCTTGGATGATGGGGGCTGGTGGAGGTAGAAAAGTGGAGAGCTTCTCATCAAATCCAAAGGATGAGGACCTGGCCTACCTTCCCTTACAATCTCCTCCAGACCTTGCTTCTTGGTGTCTGACCCTCACTGGGTTTCCAAACTGCAGGTCACACAATGAATCAATTTACTGTTATGGCCAGTGCTTCAAAAAACTACAATAGAGTAGAAAATATCAAAATGTATCATGTGCATTAAAGGCAAGAATTGTTTATAAAACTTTTGTTTAGGATACATATATATATATATATATATATTTCACAGTCAAAATAATTTGAAAAATACTGATATAAATTGTTAAAGTGATTAATAACAGCTCTTAAGTCCTGAGAAATCCATCCAGAAAGC